>NW_008664510.1:49496-60967 GCF_000695815.1 Acanthisitta chloris | reverse complement strand
TGCTGGGTCCAGCAAGACTGAATCTAGACTACAAGAGGCATTCCCACACTCTTTGCAATTGTCAATTTCTATCTGTGTTTAAAACTACTGATAAGCCTTCGGCCTTACCTTCTATCCAACCTACATGAATGAATGAACTAGAGCCCATAGCAAGATACTGACTGTACTCAGGCTAATTGCTTTCCAGTTCTGGATCTGGAGCTAAAGATCCCTTGCAGGAAGAGCATCCCTGTTAATAATTTGGATGGTGGCAATCTAGTTCACCTTCCAGGTTCACTGAGAACATAGCTAGCACTTAACTGGCTCTGCAAAAATACCTTTTCTAGTTCTCAGTGGCTCTTTGTCAAGGAGTGTCCTCTCTGGGAGAGCTAACTGTTCTTCTCCAAGCTACTGCCCTCTTTAAATCTGCTATGAAAATCAGTTACCATTTGGCACAGAATGCTACCCTGAGGTGTTAAAACGAGTAAGGCAAACAAAGGTACTATGACAGTAGTAGACCTGTACAGAGCTTTTAAAGACCTGAGCTTTACCTGTGTCCTGTGCCAGATAACAGATGCCCTGGAGTGTCCCAGCTTGTTTCGACAAGGTCCTTTGTCATAATGTATAAGGAGAAAATCATCCTACAAAATATTAAATGAGAAGGTGGGCAATAAACAGAAGTTCTTCAAGTTATAAAATACTACATCCTGAGCACTTATAACCAGGAATCATACAGGAAGAAAAAGCAAGTGGATATGGCCAGGTCCAACCTTTCCAAAGTGCTTTGTTTACAGTTAGATGCCTTCACAAACAGTTTTGTTTACCAAGTGTTATATACCTATAGTGAATACTTCTTCCAAAGGCTCTCAAGATGCATATTTAAATGTTGGCATGAAGTTTAGGAAGAGGACCCAAGATGGTAAGATGATGGTTGCATACATACAGAAAGAGCAAAGGAAAATGAATACTTGTACTGCAGACTTCCCAAAGTTGGTTCCTTTCATTAGTTCAAGAAGAGGAGGACAATGCAGATTTTTCAGAAATTATGCTTGTCAGTCCTGACATCCTCTCACAAACCAGCCAAGATATCAGGCCTAGTACCAAGGGAATGCTGCTTTTTATCTGAACATGTGAGAAGCTTATGAGTTCAAGACTGCTAGTAAAGTATCCAAATGGGACAAACAGAGGATTTTAATAGTCAGAGTAGCCTTTGGGACCCTTAAACATTTCCTTTGCTATTGTTAACAATGCCATAAAGTAAAACTGATGGCATGGAATCAGATGTTGTATATTGTATATACTCTGATCCCCAGGCATGATAACAGGCTGATTTTTAAAAAGAATATAAACACATGACGGCAGCAGCTTATAGACTGGTAAATTCCTGGTGGCTGGGAGAACGTTGTATTCTTTTCCATATATCAGATCTATTTATTGTCCCACATAATACAATGAATGGTAAAGAAACCTGACTGCTAGTGACACACCAAATCTAGTTTGTCTGTTAAACTTCCTCAGACTAAGAACATTGCTATACTCATCCTGTAACTCCTTCAAGAAGGGGAACATTGAGAAGCCAGTACTGGAAAAAAAGCAACATCCCTCCCCCATATTAGTTGCCTTGTAAAGATTATCATAACAAAATTTTACTTTTTAATAATTATTTACTGACTCCCACAGACCAAATGCTAAGATCACACAGGTCAGACCTGTAAAACAGAATGTACAAATCCTATCAAATTGCCAGCATCAGCTCTGGTGGGTTGTGGTCAGAAGCTAGTGAGCTACTATTGAGTTGACTAATGAGACAGCTGGATGACAAAGCATGGAAATTCTAAGCTACTGAGAACAAGAATGCATGGTATGTACTCACATCAAGAGATTCCAGACAGTACCAGCAAAAGGCATGTTTGCAGTTCTTACACATCATTTGGGCACAGCCTTCATCTCGTTCAATGTAAACTTTACACTTTGGACAGCGTTTGATTGGAGCATCATCATCTTCCATTTTAAAACCTGAACTGTGGGAGAGAGTGAGAAATGAGCAAGATGTGTGGCCACATCAGTTCCAGCAGAATGTCTAAAAACTGTGCTAAAATGGCAAGCCTGCTTTTTCCTTTAAAAGAGAACGAGAAATTACTAGAGATTAAGGTATTCAACTGAGTTTTACTATTCAGGTATTTAGACTACACATTATTTTTCAAAGATATCTCAAAAAAAAGAAGTTTAATGACTACAGTCTCTACATAAAAGTTGGGACATTTTCTTTACCACATATTTTATCAACTGTTCTTGTTACCTAGGGATGCTAATAGATATAAACCAATTTTCACCTGGAACATATCAGATGAGCAGCAGCTAGTTCACACCTATATGCTTTGTACAGCTAGATAATTTCAGGTTTTTTTCTCCCTTTTTCTTTCTCAGAAAAGAAGAAGAAACAATCCCTTGATGGTACAACAACCCCAGACCACAATCCTTTGGATTGCAGCACCAAGGAGAGATTGCTTGTCTCTGCCCTCCTGGAGAATCCTCCCTAGAAACTTCCTTCCAAATCAAGAATCCTAAGGTTCTGGGGGCATGTCATTCTTCCTGAGTTGGTATCTTCATCTCTGACACAGTCCTAACAAGTCACTGTTCATGAGATAGAGTCAGCAGCTCCTCTTCTTGTCTTACACGACTGTGTAAAACCAGAGGTGTTCCCTCATATAGTGGGCACAACACAGAGCAATACTGAAACACTGGAAGAACATTTATTTCCCTTGAGCAGCTTTCTACCACATGCGGGTTTTATGCACACTAAGAACTAAAATGTACCTTAAGAAATGACAATTCCTGCAGCAACTGCCAATGGGAGATACAAGAATGACTGATGAGGAATCAACAGCTTGCTGGAAAACAGGACTGACTCTCGATCGACTGATTGATTTGCCCAACGTCAGGATAAAAGGACACATACTAATTACTCACACTAGGGGTGACTATTACAGAAAAGTGCTTTGTATCCATAAAATGTATATGAAACTCCAAATACATGGTAGCACAAACTGCTACGGGCACATTATGCTCCAAAACAATGAAAAAACAAACCTCAGTGGAGGGAAAAAATGAAGCATGAAATAAAAGCTAAAAGCAACCAAAACACTAAGCAAAAATAGATAAAGTTTCTTTACCTTGCCATGAAATTTAGCGAGCTTCAGTTCTTGTCAAGCACACACAAAAAGCATGTGCAAAAGTTAGTATATTTGACCAGGAACTCATCGTGACAGCATCCTAACTAGTCATCTATTACAGTAGAGCTTCAAAGAAGACAAGTTATGAGTAGCTAAGTCCAAGGCTGTGTAGGGCTTTAACGATGCCATGAACTGCACTACAGTCTTTGAAAAAGCCCAGACAGTAAGTGGAACACATGCACAACAGCCTTTCTTATTGAGTGGCTGCAGTATGCTACTGCAAATTGCTTAAAACAGAACCTAAGATCATTGACCAAAGTGCAGCGGTAAGGATGATTGACAGGGTATCCTAAAAATCACTGTCTGGCATGATGTTACCAACACACGCATTGTCTGGGGAAGCTGCAGCAACAAGATCTTCTCTGAAGGGAAGCTCATGAGCTGTCTGGATGTCATATTTTTCCCACTGGGGCAAAAGGGCAAAGGCTCAAGCAGCTCCTTTGTGCTTTTCTGGGAATGGCAGCAAAGAGGGAGGCTGCCAAGAGCTGTTTAGTTTTGGAACACAGCATTAAAAAAACCAGGAATGACTAAGTGAAGGAAACAGCTTTAAAACACAGTATCAGGAAAATACCTCTTTACTATTCATAATCCGATTTGTTCAACGATTGAGTGTTTAGCTTCTAAATACTTGATCTTTTGCAATACTTTACCTTGTTTCTCCTGGAAGAAAAGAGATTGGCATGTTCTCTTGACAGCCTTGACCTGGATGCCAATTAGATTTGCAAGCAGAGCAGAACTCAATGTCGCACGCTTTGCACTGGACCAGCTGGGGATCCTGTGGGCTTGATTCCTGGAGCTGGCAAACTGCCTGGCAAGTAGAGGATGGACACCAAGTCCGACACGGATCCAAAAGCACTTCTGCAAAGGGACGTAAAAGAACAAAATTCAAAGGGGGATACAAGACCAGCTTTCCATAACAATACATTCCAGCTGAGGTTGACTGGCAAGGCATTTGAAGACACACATTTTCAAAGGGACCCTTTTAATTTATGCTACCCACTTAGACGTAAATCTGGCCTGCTTTGCAGGTAGGCACCAAACTAAAGTGAGTTTCACAAGTCTGAATTAATTGCCCACTTTCATTCACTGAACTAAACTTCCTCTGGGAAAGAGATGGTTTTTTTTTTCAGCTGTGCTTGAAGCTAAATAGTGCATATACTATTTGGGTAAAACCCATCAGACAGCATTTTTACAGCACCTTGTCCAGTAGGACTCTTTCAAGCTGGCCTCTCCCCTAATGATTAGCATGACTAACAATAGCATAAGACTGTTATACAGTTTCATCTCATCTCTTTCTTGGATGCTTACATGCAAGTCACTTCATGTTTCAAAGCCCACTAAAGTCGAGAAAAACCTACCAATGGCTTCAGTGGTTTCTAGGCTGAGTCCTGCCCTCACCAAAATCTTACTGTAAGTTCTCTATAGCCACACCGTTCCATATCCCCACAAGCACAGTCAGTTTATATTCTTATGAACATTAACAAGGTTCATGTTATCATTACATTCAACTGCCCAGTAATTCTGGATGAGATGCCATCCTAGGAGACAATGTTGGTTCTGTGAAAGAGATCAGCCTACCTTCCCAGCCCCTACAGTACTGGTAGTCAACTTAAACAGCAAAGCTCAAAATAGAAGTCACTCCCTTCCTTAGTTATATAATACATAGCAATTTTCTCTCCTTAGTTTAGTCCCAGAATGTTGCAGTTCTGGGAATCACGCAGGCAAGAACAGAAACAATTACTTTTTGGGTTTTGTTTTGGGGTTTTATGTGATGACCAAAAGATCCATGCACAATGCTACTGCACAGACATGTACAGAGCCAGATTCTGATTTATAGGATTGCTCTGGAAAAATACTATCCCCACAGCATTCAGCAAGTATTGTCAAATGTGTTACCTCTTTCAAACTGTAGCTTCTTATACCTTTGCATGATTTCTGATGCAACCATGCACTCAATCTGTTGAAGGAAGGAAAAGGCAAAGACAATTTTCCAATTAGGAACAGCAATAATCTAAGGCATTTTAAACAGAAAGAAAACATTTGACTTTTGAAGAATTATTAAGAACATGTGTTGGCAACAATGGCAGCTGTAACTTAAAGAGCAAGACACATTTAAACATCTGTAAAGAAAAGAAAAAACCCACCCCTATGTACAGTAAAAGTATACCTACCTCATTTTCTTGCAGATGCCCTCGCTTTGGGCAGGCAGCATCAGGGCAGCTGATTGCTGTTTCTAGACCTTCTTTGATCAAAAGTTCCACATACTGTTTTAGGCACTGTGAGAGAGCCAAAGACTGAGTTAACTATCCCACCAAGAATAAACCACTCAGAGTTTTAGTAGCTTTCCTCTGAAAATCTGAAGAATTCAAACTTCTTTGAAAAAATAGGTACTACTGTGTCCCTTTTACAGCCATGGGGCATGCTCAAAGCTTTTGTCACAGTTATACCTTTAAGTAGAAAAGAGCAAATTCATTTCCCCATCAAATCATAAATCATTTAGCTTGGAAGAGACCTCCAAGATCATTGAATCCAACCACTAACTGGATAACTCTTCATTGATTTAAAATATGCAGCAAATTAAAAAATAACAATAATGGGGGAAAGCACAAATTGAACAGGTAACAAAGAAGGGGGAGAAATAATAAAACACCACCATGATAAAATCAGACTAACCACACTCCAAAATTCTTTATGTGACTGGAAACCACAACACAGCTTAGTAAGCAGTAACTACCCATAGACAGACATCTGTCAGGCATACAGAACGCAAAAGGGAGTTGTGTATCTTGCCTTCCACTCCTGGAAAATAACTATCTGAACTTTATGGTTAAAGAAATATCTGTTCCATAGGAAGGAAAAATGTGAGGAAAAAATGTGAGAATTACAAGTCCCCAAGGAACTACAGTTTCCATGGGGACTGAATAATAAATATTGGTAATACTAATACTCCCCTAGCAACCATAGCATTTTAGTCTAGCCACAACTGAAAACATAGCCTCTAACATAGCAGTGCACAGCACAACCATGAACAAAACAGAGAATAAAGGTGGATATTTTTGACTAAGGAAAAATTGTGACCAAACTTTGTTATTCTTGAAAAGCAACAAACCCCTCCACCTCCACGCTTCCCGTATCAAAGAAAGAGCTAATGTGCAGGTGTCTATTGGGAAGGCAAGGGAGCAATGGACTGATACCATGCAACTTCTATCAGGCCGACACTATGTAGAACAAAGGATGGTCTGTTTCACAGCGGCTGGGTCACACTGTGGTGTTCTGACCCTGCTTGTGAGCTCAGATACCAAGGGCAAACCAGAGACAATTACAGAAAGTGGCCCCTAACTCTGTGTGAATAAGGTGTGAAGCTAGACCAACAGCAGAATGAAAGAGATATTAAACAAGCTCAGCACACAGCTGTGTGGGAGGTGAGAAGATATATATACACACCCTAGAGCAAACTGGCAAAACAGGAACTTTCCAGACAGAATTTGCAAATGGTCTTCAGCTGCAGACTCACCACCAGTCTGGGAAGGCAAAGGGCTGCATTGACCTTGCTGAGGCTAGCATGCCTAACTGCAGATCAGAGCACAAAACTGCTTCTTCCTTCCAACCATGCCATCAAACAGCCCATCAATGAGTGCCTTCCAGCCTAACCCTCTGCATGTGTCTTGCAGCTGTTAAGGTCCTGACTTTGAGCCTCTTTCCTTTCTCTTTATGCCTCTTGATTTGATTATTCAGCTCCTTTCAGAGACCTATATTAAGACATTCTAGATTTTACCTCTTGCAGCTTGATTGCAGCAAAAACTTCACTTCCTGCCCACACAATCTCTGCTGCTCTGGTCCGCAGCTTTTCTGGTGGCATCATGCCACCATCTTGATAGCACAACAAATCATTTCTGTTAGTCCCCTTTCCCTGTGTCTCCCACACAATAGAGAAAACAGGACTATTTTTTTGAAGAAAAAACCAAAACAACAGAGACCAGATAATTGATATCTTTAAAAGTTTTAGTTGTGCAAAGAAATCAGTGTGTGACAGACTACAGTCTATGCCTTCCTCTTTATCAGCAGGGGCTTAATGAGGGCAACGGTTCACTTAGTCAATGTTTGCCTCACAGAAGGTTTCCAAGCCTTAACTGGGAGCTCTACAGGGCAAGTGGTGGAGCAGCTCAAGAGAACCACTAGCAGCAACCACAGCAGGCTGCAAGACCTAGGTACTAGGTTATGTGCCTTGGCAAGCTGTGATTTCAGCTGCAGAGAGGTACTAGTGCTCCTATAATGACACTGTTGGCTCGTCCCTTTCCTCTCCATTTGCAGATGCCAAGTGAGTATTAAAATGAAAATACATACATTTTTAATGCTAGCACTTAGCACTTATAGAAAGTACTTTTCAAGCTGAATGAGCTTTGTTATCATTAATCATTAATGTGGCTAATTCTCCCCTTCAACCTATTTGGGACCATTGCCAAAGCCTATTCGATTTGCTTCCCTTTCCTCGCATCTTCCAAGGAATGACACAGTTCACCCCTGTCACAAGCAGTGTCCACAGCTTTCCCCTCCCCCTGATGTGGCACCAGCCCCTGTCTCCTCAAAATCAGCACAGCCAAAGTGTACTTCTCATATTTCACCTTCTGAGAACTGTCATAATATTAAATATTGCTGTAACATAAGCAGAGGATAAAACACCCTGTCCATTCAAGACTTCCTTGCTCCAGAGATTCCTTGGGTGGAGAAGGAGTAGCTCAAAGCAAGACAATTTGAAGCACAGGGTACATGTGATTTCTCTTGAGAGCAGACATAAGATGTGCCATTGGTATGAGAAAATTTAAACTAGTTATAGTACCAGAAATGCAGCAGCATGCAAGTAAAACAAGGCAGCAGGATTAGGATTCAATTATATACTTATGAAAAATTCATTGCAAAACAATTACAAAAAGATGACAAATAAATTGTTGCTCATTTTCTATGCAACTTGTAGTTGATCCCATGCTGGTAGAAAGTACCTTCATAGCCTTTCCATTAAGGCAATAAAGTACTGTACAGCATGAACAAGAAATGTGGGAGTGTAAGTCACCCCAAACAGCTTTCAAAATGAATGGTAGTACATAATTTTTCTCAGAGAAAACAGAAGCTGAAATTGGATACCTATGGGCTAAGGTTGGAGCAAGGTCACAAGATATTCTTCTTGTCGTATATTGACCCTTATGAAAAGCAATATGCTGAGGAGCATCTTTATTCTTCCCTTAATGGATATGTGTCAATTGAAATTTATTTTTATATGAAGAAATACTTTTACTTGTTTAAATCCCATTTGTTTCTTTCTTTTAAAAAACACTCATTGTATTTCAATAATTAAATAACTATTATTTAAGTAAATCACACTTGGATATACTCTAAACCTATTGGAAACTGATGGGGTTTTCCCATACATTTCTGCTTTTTACAGCTTATAACAATCTTCAGGCAAGTTGTGTTGTTTTATGTTGCAACTGTAACAAATGGACAGACAATTGTAATAGCTTAGATTTCTGGTCAGCATACATTCTGTCAGAATACCAAACAACTCAGGGGAGGAAAAGGACAATTTTTATATGGTGGCACCCTAGGACATTAAGGTTGTTTGGGTTCCTTAACTATACAGACCTATACCATAACATTTAATTTTACAATGTCATGAAGGTTAAGACAGGGATCCCCATGAAAACTGCCACATAACTCTGGCAAATTTCCATAGACAAAGGCAAGCAAAGCACTGCACAACATGTGTGTTACATAAACTATATATAGACTACATAAACCATATACATAAGACACATACATATAAGCTATAAATGAAACTTTATCTAAGTATTATGTGAACTGCAGGTTAGGATGCATCTCATACCCCAGATGCTGCTAAGATCACCCAGAAGAGACCAGTTAGCTCCTCTGAGCACTACCCTCGTATTTTTCACTGTGCATGCATACTCCTTGTGCATCCTAGCTCTCTCCCCCTTCCATTCCTGTTGTCCTTTCTGGTGTGTGAATAACTTTTGATTTCACCTGGTAATCCAAGAATTCTACTGCTGTTTGCTGTCTCAATGACAAGAAGCAGGAGCACATCCACTTTGAGGAGTTTTGGCCCAGATCTGTTCTACTACAAGGATCAACTGAAAGCCCAACTCAGCAGTGGTTTTACTATAAGCAGCCTATATAAATTTGGAACACTTTTTTTTCCTTGCCTCAGAGACAGATGGCTAATAAAGGAACTACTTCCTTTCTGAAGCTGCCAAGCATAGCCTAGTATTTAAAAGCTCTGCAAGATGTATTGTACTTCTAACCTTTTGTACATCAAGGATTCATAGTCATAGAATCAACTGGGTTGGAAAAGACCTCCAAGATCATCAAATCCAACCCTACTGTCGTTACTAGACCATGGCACTACACAGTAAGGGATGTTCAGTGACCACTGAAGTGCTGTTGCTTTAGAGCCGCATATATTTTTGTCCGATGTTGTAAAGATCAAAATATCCTATGAGAATCAAAATGGTTATTTTGTGCCTAATTTCTAAACCATAACACAATCTTGCTCTGCTGCATTTAGCTCTAACAAACCTGACCAGGGCATAGCAAAATGTATATATAAGAATTAAATTTTCTGGCTTTTCATTTCCTTTCAGAAGAATTCCAGGAACAATCATGCTTTTTTTCTGAGGATGGTGCTTTGATTTATTTCACCTGACACCAAAACCCAAATAAACCTCATCATAATTCCTAAAAAGGACTCTGACTTGCATTGTTTCCATGTGGGGCAACACTTATCTACTATCTACTTTGAAAGAAAAAATGTGTTCACTTGGGGCCTAAGGTCATTTTGCAATACAAAATGCACATAATCAAAAACACTTGATGTTTTTGGAAAGTTACAACAAATTTACTTTTAAGAACATGCCACTGCTACTACTGCAGCAAACAAGCAATGGCTTTTCAAGATGCCACCTTATTATCTGAGAGTTAGGCAGGCAAAAAGATTATCCCGTGTTATTTTCTTAGCAGGTGCTAGGTGGATTTTGTCAAAATGTATGCTTCTGACTATACTAATGCTGCAGATGCAAGTGCCAAGTCATATGGGAAATTTTATAAATAAATGGATTTTGAAAGGCCAAAAAAGCATGACAGGATTGCAGAGCCAAGTATATCATCACCATATCATTTGATTTATTTCTTGAAACGTCAAATGTATTTTAGTGCTGGCACTAAGCCACAGTCATTCCCAAATGAAATGCACACTAGATGCAGAATCATCACATGCTGGTATTGGTAAAACATTTTTTAAAAAGCAAACACACAGTGATAAAAATCAAAAGGGAGACAATACAAAGAAGAAATAACAAGAAGAAATCTAGCATTTACAAAGCTCTAGAAGAGAAAGGGAATTAATTTTTTAACAATTTATTTAGCAATAGTAAATATTAAAGGTAGGTGAAGGCAGTTGCTATTGTGCACCAATATTAACCAGGTAAATAACCCTACACCTTGGGTGGATAAGAGTTTGCACAATACTACAGGAACACAAGGAAAAGCAGACATGTTTTTTCAACAAATGAGATTTTTGTAAAGCTCAAACGCAACAAGAAAATGTATTCAAGTAAGACGTTTATTAACATGTAGACTAAAAACTGCTGGTCTCAAATTCTCTATCATCTGCAGACCAGGATTAGATGAACTTCTGAAAATATACATATGCACACACAGTTACACAAACTTGCATTCAACCGCACGAAGAGTCAAGAAACGCTGGTTGATATTTTGTGATCCACATTACAAGTGACTCCAGGAGAGGTGAATGTAAAGATCCCTTTAGGCCTTACATTCTAGGAAAGAATTTGAAGAATATGGAAGGATATTGAGTGAGAAGCACTTATTTAGTAGTGTCTTATACTTACAAATCTATAGTTTGGTCTATAGGTCACTTTTGTGCTAATAGAATACTAAGCCAAAGCTCAAAATTCACGTGATGAGGCTATACAGATGAACAAAATTACTGTAACGATAACTTTTGATTGTATTTTGTAATATTTATGTTCTGCATGGCAATATCTTTTCTTGCCATAAGGCAGTGTAATACTAAGGTTATTCCACTGCTCTGTGCTAATTCCACTAAGCCAATTCTGCAGTCAGTCTGCTGAATAGGAATTTATACTGCTAGACACACTGCCTGTAAGACTTTCTGGTAACTTGATGTAATGCTCTATTTTAGCTTCAGATTAGAGTAGTACATAGTAA
>NW_008664510.1:26642-49460 GCF_000695815.1 Acanthisitta chloris | reverse complement strand
GTGCATAAGTGTAAGTGAATTTCTCTCACTAGAGAAATTGGAGAGATCAATTTCAGCATCCATATCTCAGGTGGAATCTAATACTCTTGGAATAATAGCTCCAGTCCCTTTCATCCAAACAGCAAATTAGACTCATAAGACCATAAAGGCTGGAGGAGACATCTATAAGATCATCAAATCCAACCATTAGCCTGCCACTCTGCTGTAATTCACTCTGGTAGAATGTTTTTACTTGAATAAAACATCATTTTCTAGAAAGATTTCCATTTAGACAAAACTGAACAATTCCAAGAAGAAAAACTCCCTTAAAATAAGCAGCCTACATCTGGGGTGTTCTCTGAAGAGAGGAGGAAGAATGACTGAGTAGGGCTAGAACTTGAGTCTTCCCTATTCCTGAAACAGAGATTCCTGTAGCCATATATAACTGTCAAATGTTATCTTCTTAATATTTTGATGGATATTTCAAAAAGAAACAGGAATGTTCATCTGATAATAGGACAAATTACAGAATCATAGAATGGCTTGGGTTGGAAGGGACCGTAAAGATAAACTAGTTCCAACCTCCTCTGCCACAGGCAGGAACACCTTTCACTAGATCAGGCTGCTCAGAGCTCCATACAAACTCCCTTAATCACTGCCAGGGATGGAGCATCCACAGCTTCTCTACACAACCTGTTCCAGTCTCTCACCATCCTCAGCGTAAAGAATTTCTTCCTAATATCTAAACCTACTCTCTTGCAGCATGAAGCCATTTCCCATTTTCCAATCGCTACATGCCCTTTTAAGAAGTCCCTCCAACTCTCTTGTAGGGCCTCGTGGTCAGGCTCTCTGTAGGAAATCTCATTATTACGTTACCTGTCCCTACCCTCCCTTTAATCCTGACCCACAAGCTCTCTGTTGGCTCCTCATCCATCCCCAGGCAGAGCTCCACACCCTGTATGTCAGCTGGTCACTGATAAACAGAGTGACAGCCCCTCCACATCTCCTCTGCCTGTCCTTCCTAAAGAGCCTGTATCCTTCCATTCCAACACTCCAGTTGTACCAGCCATCTTACTTTAATCTAGTGTTTCACAGAAAAAACTACTTTCTGACATATTTTCATGGTACACTTGGAGCACACAAGGAAACATGTGAGAGAAAAGAAAAAAAGTGCCTTGGAGTGCTTTTAAGCTTCTTTCAAATTCCTACGTGGCCTTTTTGTGTAAAGTAGTTATAATCCTGCCTCAAATCTATTGTTATTTAATCAGAGGCTCAACTTGGAATCACTCTTGCACTGCTGCTCCAGTGTGTACAATTTTCTACAGCAGATCTACAATCTGGCTTTTTAATATCACTCTAATCCTACTTAGCTGACAAGTGACTTACTGGAAAATATCTATGCAAACTTAATCGCATAGATCTGTTTGAAGCATATGCCTGACTCTGGGAGTGATTTTTTTTCTTTATTAGATAAACTGTCAACTAACACTGACCAAATACACAAGCACAAGCTATGTTCAACTGCACAAACCACCTAGATCTGGACAGATGTACATTAGAGATGTTTAATGTTTGTGGCAATACTTTGAACTTAGATAAGTCCTTTCCACTTTATAGACATCTTCTGAAAGAGATTAATCTACTTTCAAAGAAATCTTCACTATCAAAATTCCAATTTTCATTAATACTGCAGCTGATTCATTATCCTTAAGGATAAATCACAGGAAGAAAAGTCATCTTGACATGCAGTACTTCAAATCTACAAATCTGAAAGCAGTAACAGAGAACAGTCTTACAAGTCTACTCTTTATATCCTTTGTTTTTTTACAGAGACAAAAATCCTGCTACGCAAACATATACAACCTTGACTCCAAGACAAGCACCTGCAAGGCTCTGCAACGGGGAAATACCTAGTGCCCAAATTTGGTCCTTGGCTGTGAGCAAGGTGGTGCACACTGAGAAAGAGACTTTGGCCAGGATCAGAGACAGCTAGCAACACAGCTGGTAGATGTTTTCCCCAAGGTAGCAAGAAATTTGAAAAACCTCTTGGGCAGCTTTTTTGCCTCCACCTGCCCAATACTTGGCTTCTTTTTAAAGACACATTTTTGTTTTAAAATTGCCAAGGGTAAATGCCTCTTTCTCCCACCATGCTGCCAATTTTTAAAGACCACACCAGCTGTTCTGCAGACCTGTTACAGATTATACTGTCAGCCTAAATGCAACCACATCATCTGCAGCAGGAGGCAGGGACTCACCCACTGAAATGCTGCTGTAGTTAGTGCAATGATGGCTGCAGATTCATCCTGTGGACAGCAGAGCAGATTCTGTTTCTTTGGCTCTACTGCTGACAGTACACCCAAAGAGCATAGCAACCCCTGGTACACACTTCTTAACTAATGCAAACAACAACTCACAGGTAAGATATGCATATTAGGGATAAGGTGCATCACCCCTCTGAGTACAGCACTCCAAACTCTGCATAAGACTAACTGTGCCAGTTTGAGTACAGAAAAGCATCAGCTCAGACCATCAGTCAACATATGCTGGAAGTAAAGCAAGAAGAAATGTGTATATTATCAAGAATGCAGAAAGAAGAGACCTGATGACTACTTCAGCTTGAGAAATATTAAGGTATGGAAAATATCCTTTGATACACAGCAATCAGTGGCTGCAGAAATCACACGCAGGACCAAGCAGCCAGAACTAAATGCACTAAAAAAACTCCAGGTGCTTGTTTCCAGCTGAATATCTTGAAAGAGAAAGGGAATTCAATGCAGCTACCTAGTCTCTGAAGTGGTGGGTTGCTTTTTAAATATAAATTTGTATTTGAATGTGTACTGTACAATATACAGAAGATTGACAATTTTTCTTCAGAGAAACCATTCACATCAGTAGACAGCAGAAAATGGCCAAATGAGACAAGGATAATATCTTGTCATTTATGCCTATCTTCATCTTAGAATAGGTTTTTCAAGTGGATGTACATGCAAGCCTTTTTCATGTGAGATCTTTACCCAGCCTCGATTACCTTGCATAAGCTGCTTGTTCTTACCTATTCAGGGCTGCAATGGGTAAAAACACAGAGTAAACTTTACAGAAATAAAATTTTTTTCAAATGCCAACATATGTGGGATGAAACTCAAATATTCAGGAGGCAAAACAACAAATAAATTCAGTCTTTTGCTATATGTTTGAGAAAAGTTTATTCTATTTCAGAATACAATTAATATTTCTGAGTGGGAGGACAATACACCTGCAGCAAAGGATCGTCCCTTTTCATATGCAAAACACTATGCAAACAAAAAGTAGTTTTTCCAACACCCTGATGAAGACAGATAATGTTAATCTCATTTAGTAATATCACACAGGAGAGGAGAGCTGAAGGCTCTGGATTAAGTTCGGTGTTCACTCAGGGTTCTGTGGTTCCCAACTGCACATTAAGTACTCTGTAAACAAGCAAGTGTATTATTTAAGCAGGGAATTCTGTCATCACAGCACCTACAAGACAAGTGAGAACCCAGTCAGCCATGTGAATTGCTATGCAAACACATAGTGACCTCTAACCATGAAGCCTCTACTGACACATCACATGTCAAGATTGGTATCAGTTCTCTGCTAAGGCTGGGGGCAGTGAGCACAACCAGCAAGCTGTAAGCTTCGCCAGCAGCTGGTGGGAAACAGGGAAACATTACAGCTGCTACAAAGGACCCCAAGCTCCATAAAACCTCACAAGTCATTAGGGTTCCCCCTCCCTCCTGTTCCAATGCAAGGAGGGCATCTCCTTTGGTAGAGGCGAGGAACAGCTTGGCCTCAACAGTACTGCCCTGCTAAGGTCGGTTTCCCTTGGCAAGCAGGGACAAACCACAAAGAATTGGCAAGGCAGCCAAGCCCACCTGTTCCCATCCACACTGCTCGGTGTCTTCCTTGCCCTGGAGGAAGGAAGCTGATGCTGCCTCTGCCTCATTTGGAATAAGGGATAATACTAAGTAAATCACACTTTTTCCTGTCATTTGACTCAGAGAAGCTTTTATGTGCTTCCAGTCAAGCATGACAACAAGAAAAAAAATGCCTGCATAAAATTTGCCCTGCTGATCTTCAGCCTCTGAAGAAGCTCAAATAGGGAATGATTAAAATTAAGCAGATATGTATGAACAGTCATGATTAGGCAAATTCAGTAATCATGCTTAAAAAGGGGTAGTGATAGCCAGAGTCTGTCACTATCCTGCTGTCATGTTACTTGAGACACCAAACTCAGAGGGACATGTAAGATTAGACAGCTGCCTCAAGAGTTCAAGGTAGAGCCTAGGGCAAGAATCAAAGTATAAGTATCTACTAAATAGATACAAAATTAGCATAGCAGTGTTAGTTTCAAACACCACAAACTTGATCCACATGTGCACATCTGGCTAATAAATCACAAAAAAGCAGAAGAAGGTAGGTACTAACACTGGTTTTTTATTTTCTGTTATTTTCTGATTCTGATTTGTCACACATCTGAATACTGGTTTCTCTTTCCAATCAATCAAGTGGATTGCAAATGAGTTATCAAAATAAACATTTCCATCAAAGACAAGTTTTCTCTGAGACTTCATATTTCTTTGGGACATTCACTCGCCTGGACTGCCTAGTCACTGATTTTCTTTCTATATTTGAGAAAAGTAAGTCACAAATCCTCTGGTACCAGAATGATCAGCACTGCGTACCATCTTGAAGCGAACTGAACAATCTAATGTGAAGTCAAGAGGAGCTTAGCCTCTCTTAAGTAATAATGGCATCACTGTACTTGCAACATAATGACACATCTGTGTCTGTCTATATGTATATAAGTTATATAGTACATACGTACAGAGATATACATGTAAATCCTGAATCTGAATGTGTTTAAGCAACTAACTGTTTGACTTTTATGCAAGAGTATCAACTGGAGCAAAACCTGTGGTAACTAGCACATATGCAATCAGTAACACATCAAGGGAACATCCTGTCCTTTAAGACACATGAGGATTTTATTGTAGATTACAAAATAGTCAGAATTTCAGCCAGGAACTGGGCTAAAATTGCTCCTTCCTCATCTCCTGCTACCCCCCTCAAAAAAGAAAAGATTATTAAGTGAAAACATTTAGTGCAGTAACTAATACAAAAAAAAACTAACAAAAAAGTGGCATTCTCTGCTTTATTCTCCCTTACCTTCTGCATGTGTCATGAGGAAAGCTTTCTGAAGAAAACATACAAGATCCATTACTTCTGCTGGGGCAAGCAACGGCTAAATAACTATCTTAAAATCTAAGATTACTAGCTATGTGCTGTGTGCTGTTTTATAGGAAAAAAAGGTGATTTAATAAAAAGAAAGATATTTAAGCATCTTGGTCAAAATTAGATGAGCACATTTAAAATTTGTTGTATTGTTGACATGATTCCAGAAGAAGAGAGATACTAGTTTGCCCTTTGATAACACTCAGAAAAAACAAACAAACAGCAGATAGCTTGCTTTTTTTTGTGCTCCCTAGACTTTTGTTCCTCTGGTACCTTGCGCAATCCAACAACAGACTGGCTCAAGGTACCTGAGGAAATACATTCTTATACATTCCTACTGGATGAGATGTACAAAACTCGAGAGCTCACTGCATTGTGTGCACATTAACGATCATAACGATAAAACCTATAATGGAGTATTGTACTAATAGCCAGAACTGGCAAAATAATACGATGGGAAATTGCAGCGCCTATGCCTTATCAGCAGAGGAGTGGCAGTCTGCTCTATTCAATCCAAGCACAGCTCCGCCAGAGAGCAAAAGGAAACAGTGTCCCCATTCTATCGTTCTGAATAGCAATGTTGTGCTACTGTGTAAGTGTCAGGAAGAGACAGTCCTTCATGGGATCTTTACTACAGCACTTCTACGATTATAAAGACTCAAGACTTGCAGGCAAAAATACTAAAGGATTCAGAGACCTGTACATTGATCCAAATTCTGCCTACATACCAGCAGCACTGCACTTGAAACAACTCTTTTTAATACACACCTGTGCTGTCTTGGCTTGCTGCAATTTAGACAGAAGGGCTAGAGCTACTGGCAAAACCTGCAGGAAAAACAGTTCTCACACTTGTAACAGACATTCCTTTTTCTTTTTTTGCTCATTTCCCTGGAGAGGCTATCTCTGTTCATTTACACAAAAGCAAGAAGCCAGATCAGAAACATGTATTGATCAATCAGGAACAACAAAACAGAGAGATGTACTGGATCTACATGTACATGTAGACTCCATGCAAAATCTTGAGTCAAAAGGCTTTTTTTTTCCTCTGTTGGTTTTAAGTAACTGTAATTTGCTGTTTACAAAGCACAGTTCATACTGAGAACTGCAATGCACTTGGTGTTTATGGAAGTCATCACTGGGGAAACACCAGTAGATAAAACTGTGCACAGTTGTCACAGTCTTCCTTAAAAATTGCCAATAGGCTAAACAATCTTGCCTGATTCATAGGAATATTTTCTTAGGCAATTTATTAACCTGCAGGCTGTCCCAAAGGTAGAGATGAAGGCCCTGGGCTGTAACAGGTTTATAGCTATTGCCTCTTGCATTTATTGGGATTGATTCTTATTTCTCTCCTCACAGCCACCAGTGAAAGCAAGGGTCATAGTTCCTATTAATTCACAGCAAAGCTTTAGAGTAAACTCAAACGTCACTGTAGTAAAGCTTATACTACTGGCAGACAAGAGGCAGTCAAACCACACCAATTTCCTTAAACAGGACAAAGATGAATGAACAATTCAAGACAAATACAAGTGGCAGAAGTGGACTGATGGGCCCGCCTGAGTTCAAAACAAAAATTCCAAGTCACCAAGTCAGATTATGTATTTCAGGCACTAAGAACAGGTTACTGGCAAAGGTTACTTCTATAACTGGTTATGTCTTTCAAAACAGCAGTGAAAGTCAGCAACCATATTCTACCAAGAAACACAAGCTCAGTGACAGCAGCAAGTGTCAGATGAAACAATGTGAAGATGAAAAGACTTATCTGGTAACTCAGCCTTTCTGCTGCCACTGAAATATTACTGAAAACTGAAATTTACATATTTTCCGCATCCAAGCAACAGAGAGAAACACAGAACACTCAGCTGTGAAGTACTAGAATATTTGAGAACAGTTTTGATGATGCCTATTGTTTTATATATCTTTGCATGCTTGAGCAAACACTCCTTTCAAAGTGGATCTGTCCCACTGGCCATCAGGAAAAAAATTCTATTATTTAAAAAATGGCAGTATTTCCATGAAGGAAAATAAAATATTAAAAGCACTGCTTTAAAAAATCCTTAGCCTTCAACATTAAAAACACATGCCAAAAACTAACTTTGTTGAGGACTTCTGAATTGAAAAAAAAAAAAAATTGAAAAAAAAAATAAATCACCTAATTGTGAGACTGTGATCCAAATTCCAAAAGTGTCTCAACATTGTTCCCTTAAGTAAACCACAAGGTGTGAAAAAAGGTTGCTGGCATTTGACTTTTTGCCACGCTGGCTGACTGTGGTTTTACCATCATGGCAAGGACACACACACCCGAGACAAGGTCAAAATAGATACATCAATGAAGGTGCTCTATGGAGCTTTCCTCCCCACCAAAGTCCACCCAGCACACGTGCAGTTACATAACGAGAAGGCAGGACTATGCTGTGCTATTAATGCGTCACAAAACCTCCAGGACTGATTGGCAGACAGGGTGGAGCAAAACCAACACATAGCAAATGGACCAATTTTTCGCTGGAAGCTTCTCCCCCTTGAGAGCCAGTTTTTCACTCAAAGTCTCCCCCACCATGCGACGATCAGACCTGCAGGATGCTGCAGTACTCCACGGTGGTAACTTTCCTTTTGCAAACTCTCTGTACTTCTGCTTAACTTTCCTACTTTCTCTTTCTAAGCTATCTTGATCCTGTCCCTCCTTAAGACTCGTTATCCCCCCTGTTGTTAATAAACATGGCACTTAAAGTGACACTGACCTTGTTTGTGTCATCGTTTGCCACGGAAATTGCTACAACCCCTCCTGCTCCTAATTCAGAACAGGATGCCAATCTCATGGCTTAATCTATAACACCATGTCATAAACCCTTGAAAAATTAAAGTTTGACTATTACGTATCCCAGAAATTATATTCTTACTGATAATACTCTACCTTTTTGACTGCTGAACTATCATTACAAGGTTTCTGGTGTACCTGAACCCATTGCAAAATTTAAGGATCTACCGGTTTAATTCCAAATCACTATTAGGGATGAAAAATTACTACTAGTTTTCCTTCTCTGTTCATAAACTAACAATATCCATTTACTGTGATAATGATGATCATTGTCACATATTATGCTTATGTTTGCCAGTGTTTTGTACTTAACTGACAAGATTTTTGTTATTCCAGGCAAGTGTTTGTATAATATGGTAATGACAACCTGTTATGTGACTAATTATGATACAGTGAACTTAGAATCTATAATATATGAAATACTCTTCCAGTTATAAGTGTGTGCATGGCTATAGTGGGTACTATTGAAAGGCATTCTAAAGAATAATGCAGTCATTTGGCACAGTCCACATGGGTTCACAAACAGGAAGTCTGTTTCACTAATTTGTTTATGTGACTAATGACAACCTGTTATGTGACTAATTATGATACAGTGAACTTAGAATCTATAATATATGAAATACTCTTCCAGTTATAAGTGTGTGCATGGCTATAGTGGGTACTATTGAAAGGCATTCTAAAGAATAATGCAGTCATTTGGCACAGTCCACATGGGTTCACAAACAGGAAGTCTGTTTCACTAATTTGTTTATGTGACAAGGTTACCCTGCGAGTGTAGGGTTAGGGAAGGCAGTGGATGTAGCTTTCTTGGACTCAGTAAGGCCTCTGGTACTGTCCCTCACAATAGCCTTTCGCACAAGTTGTCCAACTGTCAGATGAACAGGTTCATGATGCCCTGTGTGAAGAACTGGGCTCCAAGGGTTGTGGCAAACGGGGCTACATCTGTTTGGCAACCAGTCACCAGCACTGTTCTTCAGCTCAATTCTAGGGTCAGTTCTGTTCAATATCTTTATCAACTGTTTGCATGCAGGAGCTGAATGCACCATGAGCAAGTCTGATTATGATAACAAACTGGTTAGTGCTTCTGATTTGTTTGAGAGACAAGATGACTCACAGAGGGATCTAAAGAAACTGGAGCATTGGGCTATGATAAATGTAACGAAATTTATTACTTTGAAATGCCAGATTCTGCACCTGATATCAAATAACACCAGGCACAAGTATGATTTAGGAGAGGAGTGGCTGGAGAGCAGCCCTACAGAAAGGGAACTGGGGCTGCTGGTTGACAGCAGGCTCCATACAAGTCAGCAGGGCGCCCCAGCAGCCAGGAGGGCAGACCCCATTCTGGGGCATATTAAACAGAGTCACCAGCTGGTCAAGAGGTTACTACTTCCCTGTATTCAGCACTGGTGTCTCACCTCGAGTGCTGTATGCAGTTCTGGGCCCCAACATTTAAGAAGGATGTGAGGGTCCTTGCATGCATCCAGAGGGGGACAAGAAATCTGGTCAAAGGGCTAGAAGGCATGTCCTGTGAGGAGTGGCTGAGAACCTTAGGTTTGTCTAGTTTGGACAGAATGAGGCTGAGAGGTGACCTCATTGTTCTTTAAAGCTTCCTGAGAAAGGGAATTGGAGAGGGAGGTGTTGAGCTCTTTTCCCTGGTATCCAGTAAGAGGACTTGTGTGAATGGTTGAAAGCTGCGTCAGGAAAGGTTCTGGCTGGGTATTTGGAAGCATTTCTTCACAGAGAGGGTGGTCAAACACTGGAACAGGCTTTCTAGAGAGATGGCTGCTGCCCCAAGCCTGTCAGTGTTTAAGAGTCATTTGGACAGTGCCTTTAATACCAGGCTTTAATATTTGATGAGCCCTGAAGCGGTCAGGTGGACGGACTGATGATTGTTGTGAAACTATCCTTTCCAACTGAAAGATTCTATTCCCTCCTAGTCTAAAGTTAAAAAAAACCCCAAACCCCCCAAAAAAAACCCACAAACCGAAAATAACAAACCAAAAACCAAACAGAAAAAAAAAACCCATGTAAGCCCACAACACAAATCCAACCAATCACAAAACCCACCCTCAAATGCAAGCCACCAATAAAGGGGAAAGTGAATAACCTTGCTAAGGAGGTACCTACACCTTGTATACTAAGTATATTGAAGTGCTGAGTAAAAAACTTTTTTTAAACAGGAAAACAGAATAATTTACTTGCTAGCATTTGTGTCAAGTACACAGCAACAGGATTTATTTCCCCTGCCACATCAATACTTCAGGGTGAAACCCATGCAACAGAAACACACATGATTACTGCAGTTAAAATTATGCTTTGTTTTTTATGTCAAATAAAGAAAGCAAACTCACCAGGGTACAGAAGATGCATTGGCATTGTGCTATTGTTGTCATCTGCTCCACAGGATATTCACCAAGGCAGAGCTTGCAGGACACTAATGGGTCAAGTACCAAGTCCCAGGTAGGTCTGTATCTTGCTGTAGTCATTGCAGAGCAGTCTGAAAAAGTGCACAAAGTGAAGATATTATTTTTTTATACTTCTACTCAATACACTTCTGCCATTGAAAATGACTTTGTCAACTGCTGCCTGTTGGTTTTTGTTGGTTTTTTTTCCCAAGGACCTAACTATAAACAGCAATAGCTAAGTTGAGAGTGGCAGCACTTGCAGAAGGTTATACATCCCCTGCCTGATAGAACTTGCAAATAGAAAGCAGAAAAAAAAAATCCCACATGTAACACACTGACAAAATAGGAGAACAAGCAGGAAATACCCTTAGGTTACAGGCATTTGTTGCACATTATACACGCAAAAATCTCATTTTCCAATTCCTGTCATTTTCACCCCTAGTTACAAACTTTCTCTCACCAACATTAAAATTCACTTAAAAGACAATCCTTAACCCTAGCTACCCAGGCAAGACTCAAAAGGTCTCTCATAACCCAGGTATCTATTATGCCCCTTTTCCAGCCTGATGATTTTGCCATTCACAGAGCCAGATATTTTTGTTCCCACGAACATGATGGAGCAACCAGTTTGCTCCTAATTTTAGAAAGAACAATAAATAATTTGCATACAGTATGAGTTTTAGCCTGCATCTTTCTTACAACCCTTTCAATATGCTGAAAGTATAACTTCATTGTAGCAACAACTAACTGGGGCAAATAAAAAGCACAAAGTGAGCTATAAGAAGAGATACTAATACCTATATATCACCCTCAGGACAGCAATAGGATAGGACCATGCAGAGCATCTCTATCCTTGGCTTCAGGGCCCAGATGGAGAGCTGCCAACTGACTAACCAGAAAGAAAATCTCACACATAACAAATGTATTCTGATGAAGAAGAAATCTAATTTACAAATTCTGCAGGGAGAAAAACAAAACAGAAACCCACACACTCCCCCACACATCTAGGGTAGCTTCTGTAGTATATAAAATTTTAACAACATATTTACTACTAATGTTTTGTCACTGTGACATTGACCTTCCAAGTGTAGAAAATTCACACCCCAAGGCTGCTGGGAGGTTCACATTATCTTGACTCCCTCCTGCCCAAAAATGAGGTGGTTCCTTACCTTCCCCACATAAGTTATACTACTCCAGTCATGATTAACAGTTATTTTTGGTTCGGGGTTTTTTTTTCTTTCCTTTTTTGCCCTGCCTTCATTAGCACTTGCAGGAATTGCTTACATATGTCATACCTGTGAACTTCCTAAGACCAGAAGTGCAATAAATGACTTTAATGATTACTAGACTATATTTAAGTAGATATTCAGACAGAAAATGCTTTTTGTCCCCAAAGAAATCACATGCAGACTCCATGAACACTTCTTTGAAGTTCAAGTCTTTGATATTCAATTAACTGTGGACATGACTCCACCAAGGTCTCTAAAATTTCTGAAACAAAGTGAAGATTTTGTTAGCCTTCCTGCTTCAGTCTAACTCATTAGAAGATGGCCTTTATAAGGTACACAAAGGACACAAGAGACATTTTTCTAGCACAGCTGTCAGGGAGAAGGGGATAAGAAGAAAGATTAAGCAACCCCATTTCCAGGGCTGTCCTGGATCACTTCCTCTGAAAGCCCACACACAAACTCTGTACTGTTTCAAAGGAAACAGATGAAATAGCTTCACAGGATGATACATGAATAATGGCTCCACGTCACAAAATACAACTCATGCTGTGCAGTCCCTTCTGAGACTGATACAGTGATATGAATGAAACCCCAAGATTTTTAAGACTATTAGAGTGCTTCTTTACTGTCAATCACCACTACTTTATCACTGAACAGATTATCAGCAACCCCAATTTTTTTCTTCCAAGCTTTGGTTTATCTGACATTTACAGACAGACTCACGAGGTATTTGAGAATTGGTGACCAAACACACCTGGTCTGCTGGAGCATCATTTGCTTGTCCTGCCCAGTTTATTGCATATATTGCTTATGGTAACAAGTAGATGAAACCAGCAAATGAACAACGAAAAGGCATAGACTTAAGTGAAGAATGCACTTGCATACATCAGGCAGACCAAAATCCTAGCAAATTTTATGTCAAAGATGCAAAATCTGACAGAACTCAGGCTAAAAACTCAAATATATTACATGATTCAATCCAGACCCCCCAAAAAAAATTTACACACACACACACATATATATATATATACACACACACACACATACACACACACATTCAGTGTGGGTCAGTAAGTAAGGCTTACCCCTGCTCCCTAGGATGTACAACAGAGGCTTACTGATATCACTGTGGTAATTCCTCTTTTGCAGCACAACTATACTGCAGTAACACCTCAATGTGAAATATTTCTCTTTGTATTCTGCAAAGCACAAGTGAATCGAAGTGAAGCATCCTTCAAGACGGCATCCAGCAGGCCAGGAGAAACTGGTTGCCCCATACAGCTGGGCACATAATCCATGCTGAAATCTGCCATGGTGATAACTGAGGAAAACCTGAATTCAGCCTGAATGGTAGCAGAATCATTCTTGCTCACCCCTCCTTGCCAAGCACTTTATTTTAATAAATCATACATTCACTACAGGGCAAGGGGAGGATATCTCGTCACTGGTGCCATTAAAGCAAGGAAGAACAAATTTGCTACCTAGCCTTGGAAAACATGTACAAAAATTCTCCACATCCCAGTGCATCATCTCTGCTGGATATCCCTGTAAAGGAACACAGAGAATGAAGCTTTTCAAAGCACAGACTAGATCTTGCTTTATTATCATCTGGTGCACTGCTGCAACTAAATAATAAGCTTCTTTGTTTACATCATCATGCTTAAAAAAAGCTTTTTAAAAAAAATACAACACAAAAAACAAACATCAAACTCACACGAGAAAAGCAGAGAAACAAACACCTTCTGTCAAAACCAGACTGACTCCTACTGTTCCAATAGCTGTGGCCTCTTATCACTTCAGACTGTATTCTCATGCTTTCTAGTGATGTGCAATGCTTCAGGGAGAACAGAATGTTAAGTAACAGCAAGAAGGAGAATGTAACTCAAAGGAGCTCTAGAGGAAGAAAACACTAAAAAGTGTCTTGGTGTGCCGTTGTGCTGAAGACCACGAGTTACACGAACAGCCAATAGAAAATTCTGTCTCATAGTTTGGCTATCCGCTAGAAGGCAGATATACAGATATATATGGAAATATATTTACTTGTTACCATAAGCAATATATGCAATAAACTGGGCAGAACAAATGATGCTCCAACAGTCCTGGTGTTTTTGGTCACTGATTCTCAATATACCTCTCAGTATACCTATATAGGTATATATGGACCTATATATAGGTCCAATGCACCCACTGAACAGATCTTAGCCCGCTAAATACTTACTTGACTGGAATTTAGTGGTGTTTACCAAACCCAGTTCAAACACCAATACTGGTAGCAGACACACCAAATCCAACTTAGAGGCACAGAAAACCAAAAGAGGAGACAGTCATCAGTTCAGACTCCAAACTCTACTGCAATCAAGGTCAGTCTCATTTATGTATTTTTGCTGACTGTGGTAATACTGAATTCGTAAGAAATATGGTACACAACACATTTTTCCAAGACAGTATCCCAAAGCAAGCTGGGAATAGGAAATACAGGAAATAGGTTTAACAATAGTTTGTTCAGAGCAGTCTTTCATAAATAATCAACAACTTGACTAATAACAGTTTAGTTCTGCAATCATGTGCACATCCACACTGAAAAGGAACTACTGCATAAAGAAACAGAAGTGACTGAAGTCTTGCTGCTGTAACAACATATTAATATATTTAAAATGTGACTGCTAGGCATTCCAGGAGATGGGTATGGAGGGGAAAGGAATATTTCCTTATCTCTGCAGAACAATTAATGAATTAAATGCACACAAACTGTATTTCTGAACAGTAATCCTTCAGTTCTTGGTCCACCTACACAGACTACATTTTCTAGTATGAGCAAATGGCTGACTTGACCTCTGGTAAGCCAAGAATAGAATTCTTTCTTTCCAGGCCTCGAGAAGTTACAAAAAACACTGAAACAGAAATATTCTGAAAACTTCTGTGAAAGCAGGAAATAATGCAATTTTCTTCCACACAAGTCATTCAAGAAATCATGAAACAGTATGATTTTTCTTATTGAATGCTAGTACTTTCAAGTATTTCATAGCATCATATAGTCAAGCTGCAGTTGCGTTGTCAACACTTCAGATACATGACTATCTCTGTGAGATAAGGATGACTACAAAATAGTGAATAAGTTTAATAAAATAGTCATAGGCAGCACACTAACTGATGGGTCTTTTTCCACCAAGCAAGACTCAAAATAGAGATTTCAGCTGGATCTAAATTTCAGCTTTAGATCAGGGATGGGTTTAATTTCTAAATTCAGGGCTGTTGGTGCCATACAGACGGAAGAACACAGAGGTGTTCCTGTCCTCAACGGGGACTCCAGGCTGGAAGGTGATTTGTGTCGAGGCACCTCCAAGGTCCAGAGCTCCCAGAACCTCACTGTCCTGGGGATGTTCCCATTTCTCTGAAAAGGACAACTTGATGAGTGTCTCCAGCAGGTAGTTGGCAGATGGTTAGTTAATCAGGTAAACTTAAGTCATCTGCCTTAAGGGGTTATCTTAATCTGCATTTACTGACATGATAGAAAGCAGCTCTTAAAAAAGTCAAAGGAAAGGATTTAAATGGAAGTTAAAATTTGTTCTCATTCCTCTTGTCCCTCTTTGTCAAAATAACTCTAGTTAAAATAATACAGGCCACTAAATGAAATCAAACACATGCTACACTACAGTTTTATTATTGTGCATATATATAATTGAGACTAGATTTCCTCCTACATGAAGTCAAGCATATCTGTCACAGCACAATTTCATGTGTTTAACATATAAAGTATGTCTGTATGTTATATAATTAATAAACACAAAAATATACATCTATTAAAAATCCCCAGATTTTTTACTTATGTGGAAAACCCTTTATATTTCTGAAGTGGATTCATCTGCAGAAAGGCTATTACACTGCACTGTGCAACTGGCACTGCCTGCCACATCTATTAAGTGATTATTTTTGACTCTGACCTAGACAATTCTGAGCCTTCCTATGTAGTCACATCTGTGGCTCACTGCACATGATTCAGCAGCTATCTGCCATACCTCCAAGCCAGCAGGCACTAGTTTACAGGATCAAAGTTGGTGGCTGAGGGCGTTCAGCAGCTGTCCTGAACTTGATGTCATTTTGCTCTGGTCCCAGGCTTTTCCAAAGATACTGAGAAGGATTATACGACTAGGGAAATATGAAAAAAGCCTACGTGACATAATTGACCACTTGGTAACTATTTTTGTTGGTGTCACCAGTTTTTATTATGTAACTATACCTCAAACTGATAAGGTAATTTAAAAGTCACTTTATAAAGCAAATTGATTAATAAATCCACCCACTAGGTAGAATTCATGGTATCACAAGCTGACAGGCAGACTTAGTATCTCTCACTTATCAAACCCAATTAGTTACTGACATCTATCACCACATTAACTGTTTGTCTCCAAGTCTTCCTACTCACAGAACTGGTTGGGAGGTAAAGGATCATCCTTCTCCCCAACAGATGTCAGGCAAATGAACACACTGAAGACTGGATTTATATGGATGTCTAGAGATGACTAACTCCAGAGTTTTGATGCCTGCCTTCCTTAGGTTCTTAAGTCCTGTCAAATGCCTAACTCTTAAGGCTCCCTCATAAACCTGATCCACGATCAACTGCAGAAGCCCAGAAGGTAGGCATCATCCTTTGAATTCCAGACAACCCCAATCAGTAAAGCCATGCTCTGCCTTCCAGCAGAATAACAGGCTGTTGTTTCCAGGCATAACTCTTTTCAACACAAACTTCAGCTTGTATAGAATACTGCAGAAAGTCATGTCAACACATTGTCTATTGTGAATGCTTCAGACCTGCCCTTTAAGTCCTTACATCAGCTAACCATCAACTCCAACTACACCAGGTTCTTATCTTCAAGATATTCCAGGGCCCAAGACCAGAAGAGATAAAAGACCATGTAAAAGCTTAGAGAACTGTCAGCAACTTCAGTCTCCTGGCCAATACAGCACATGGGAAACAGCCTCTTACCTTGAGCAGAAATAGTTATTCCAGGGACTTCAGTCCACCCATGAACAGCCACTGTTTCTCTGCTTAACTTTCCTGATAAAATTATATTATATAATATAAATACATATATATGTATAAAGATTATATTGAAACAGTCCAGTAAAAAGAGAAAGAACAGCTCTTTCTTCACTAACAAAAGGTATCCGAACAAGTGCAAAACAAATCTACTGGACTGCTTCAGGGACAAGTCAGTGCTAGGCAATGTTAAAAAACCAATTTCTTTGCAAAATACCTGGCTAAAAATTTGTTATATAATATAAATACATATATATGTATAAAGATTATATTGAAACAGTCCAGTAAAAAGAGAAAGAACAGCTCTTTCTTCACTAACAAAAGGTATCCGAACAAGTGCAAAACAAATCTACTGGACTGCTTCAGGGACAAGTCAGTGCTAGGCAATGTTAAAAAACCAATTTCTTTGCAAAATACCTGGCTAAAAATTTGTCTTGTTTCTTCTCCTGAGATATACGAATATCATAAAAGGTAAAAAAAAAACCCAAAATAAGCCAAACTAAAAACTTATACTGTGATGTTTGATTACGGCACAGACCATGAAGGATTTTAAATATAAGCCAAGAAATGGACAGTTTCTAGATCTATGGATGTATGTGACGATGCTGCCTATCAAATGCATGGGTAGGTAGGGAGGAAGAGTTATTATGGAGACAAACACAGAAATAAACGCAGATCTTTAAAACTCCAACTTCAAAAGAATACTATAAATAAACCTGTCAGAAGCTGATCATCTGTCTATGCAGAAGTGCCTCAGAAGGCTAGATCCTTGCACATATTCCAACAAATACAGCCATTAAATAATGTGATTGAGCCAAAGACTTTTCTGACCTTGCATTTTCTTGTGTCTGTCACCAGCTCTGGTGCCACTGTGGCTTCTCGAAGCACTGCCAAACAGAAGCAACCCGAAATAAACTGGGTGAGGCTGTTATTTAAACCCCACAGGCAGGGGTGAAAATTATTCAGATTTTAAAAAAAATAATTTTTCTCCATCTGAAAGAATCTGCAGATGGGAAAAGGAAATGGTCAGGCAGAAAGGAAAGAACTGGAAGATTCAAAAGTACAGAGAAAAAGAAAAGAAATTTAATAATAAGTAAAAAAAGAGTGAGAAGGAAGACAGAGCATAAGAAAGACAGAGGAGAAATGAGAAGAAAATAGGAGAAAAACAATCTTCCTGTCTGTTTCCAGTAGTAGTATATTTTGTTGTACATAGTAACAACTAAAGTGGAATTTCACTGCATTATGCCCCAAATAGTCAATATCCCCAAAAGATGACATGAACAAAAGGACAGATGTGGTAATACTAAGGAACATTGCTCAGAATTCATGTGCCTAATCAATGTTTGCTATCCAAGAGATTATGAAAACGCTGGAGCAAAAGAGCACCTCAGGCAAGAGCTGGGAAGTCCTTGCACCATCCCATTTCCCACCACTGGAGTCTCAGACCCTCAGCACACTTCAGGGCACTCTCAGCAGCCAGAGACACAAGGCCTTAAGATAATTTGAAACAGCTGGGTCAAGACACTATGCATTTTAAAAGCATCCTTATCCATGCTGAGTGGGAAAACTCCCTTCATACAGGAAAAAAGCCTGGACACTACAGCACTGGTATATAGCCTGGATCTGAAACTGGCATGAGTGGAACACATTCTGGCCTGGAGAGAACGAGCCTGTCCATCTCATTTGCTCGCTTTAGGAGTCATGAACCCATTAAATGCTCATTAAAAACCTCTCAAACTTTAGTGCAGTGAACCACTGCCTTTGAATACTAGGGCCAACACCAAGACACCATCTGTGAAATATTGTGGCAATCACTAAGCCCATACAGAAATGTGGAAGGCTACAGGTTAAATAATTACCAGTCAAAATGTTTCAGCTCTTTTATGGACAAGAAGATCAGCTGCACAGAGATCTTAAAGTGAGGCAAGATGAAGCCAACCTACAAGAGACTGATCTTAAAGCCACTTGTAAACTAAGCACACAACTCACAACTGCTAAAATCCTTAAACATTATCTGGCAGTGAGAAGTCACTCATGACTGAATTATGTTATAGTTTGTGAAGGCCACAATATTAAGAAGGGCATGGACAAGTCCACAGCTCTCTAGGGTAACATCTTATTTTACTATTTTCCAGAAATTCCTAAACCACCCAGTCAAAAACAACTGCTTCTCTATATCTTTGCTCTCACCCTGTACATTTTCCTATGTTTTTATTTTCCCTTCCCCAACTGCTTTCCCCTCCACCCCTTTCCTTGCTTCCTCCTATTCTTTCCCTCCTCTCTGCTTACAAGAGCTGATGAACTAGTGCACTCTGGGCTGGCTCCACAATAGCAATAAATCAGTAAGGAGCAAGTTGAAATTTTAACATACCACAAGCTTTTTCCTTCTCCACAGTTGACTCTCTCAGAATAATAATAGCTATGTTTACACAAAGCCCAAATAACACCAAGCTTGGGCGCTGTGAGTTTTCTTTCTTGGGGGAAAAGCCTTCAAAGCTTAAAGCTAGAAACCACATTTAAAGCTATGTGAACTTACTGAGAAACTGCAAACATGAACAAGGGGAATCATAGAATCATAAGAATCGACCGGCTTGGAAAAGATCTCAAAGATCATCAAGTCCAGCCCTACTGTGGTTACCAGACCATGGCACTAAGTGCCACATCCAGTCTCATCTTGAAAACCTCCAGGGATGGTGAATCCACCACCTCCCTGGGCAGCACATTCCAACGCCTGACTACTCCCTCTGTAATCTCTTCCTAATATCCAACCTAAACTTCCCCTGGCAGAGCTTGAGTCTGTGCCCTCTTGTCCTGCTGCTGGTTGCCTGTGAGAAGAGACCAACCCCCACCTGACCACAACTCAGGGAGTTGTAGGGGGTTATAAGGTCTCCCCTGAGCCTCCTCTTCTCCAGGCTAAACAACCCCAGCTCACTCAGCCTCTCTTCATAGCACTTGTGCTTGAGTCTCTTCACCAGCCTCGTTGCTCTTCTCTGGACTCTTCTGGGAGAGGAGCCCTATTTCTGACTAGGACCACCATTCAAAAGGAAACAAAAACTGTCCTTTTACTTGCAACTATGACAAAACACATGCTTAGGGCATGCTGTACTTCCATTGTGCTTTACAAGTCTCACAAGAGGAATGGAGTACAAGGGATTAAAAACCCACCACAAATCCTCTCACTGACACTTGCATACTAACAGTGGAGTTCAAGTTTGAACAACAGCTCCCATGTTAGTTCTAAGGCAACACATACAAGTACAATCCCTTCATACGCTACACCTGAAATTCAAAGCAGATATGCGGGTAGCTGCAAACAGCACTCAGAGTAGGGTGAAATCTGGTTAACTTACCCACAGCTCCTTGTTCCTGTGACTCAATAACAACCACAAAACTCCAAGTAGATATTCCTTAGAGACAACATCTTTCACAACTCCCACTATAGACAACAAGTTCCTGGTCTCACGTCCCAGATCTGCCCCTCAGAGATTAGAATGAAGGTTTGTTTTGTTCTGAAGAGTTACCTTCCACAAACAACATTAAGAGGGAGAAGAACCAACAGTGCACAAATCGTCAATAAGACTAGAAAGAATGTGTTGCCAAAACACATGAAATGAGAAAGACTCTTCATAGAAAGAATAAAGCTTTATTTATAGAGATGTTTTGTGCAGTCATTATGGCTATATAGAAAGTAACTTTTAGTTTTTTCAAAACCATGGCTAAAAAACAGGAACTCCAGCTACAAGTTGGACAGCTCTGCAGAAGTAAGAGCTATTTCACCCCATGAACTACATGTCTTGGTATACAAACCCATTCATTGTGCTGGTGTGACACACCAGACTAAGCATAAGGAAAAACTTAGGATGAGATTCATACGATCCGAGAGAGTCATCCTACTATTAGCGCTTAAAGAAGCACATTTTAAGAAAACTGCTTACACTACTTATTCAGTGAGAGGAAGGAAAGTGATTTTGAAGGCCTTCAGAGGGGTATTGTATGTCTAACACCAGGCAACTCAGCCAAAGGAAAAAAGCTACCCAAATGGAAAAAAAAACCCCACCACGGCTTTCAGTAAGAATTCCATCTCCTGATAATAAACCCAATGGCTTGAGCAGTGCAATGGGCTGAATTATAGCTCAGTAAATTGTTTTTTCCTCACTCTCAAACAGAGAAAACTGATACAGCCTGCTCGCTACATCCTGCAGACAGTATCTAGACTAATCAACACAAGCTGCTACTCACCACTTTTCTCTTAGTAATCTAATACTAAATCTAAAAATTAATAATAGAACAAAATATTTGAGAAGTCTTCTATCTCTGAGCATTCTGAACATATCATTCATATCATTTGATGCTTTACATGATAAAAATCATACCTATCAGCTAGGACAAATCTTTTCGCACTATTAAAATCCTATTGATTATTTCCCTGCAACCTCCTAAAAGTTTTGTCCTTTTATATCCTTCCCTTTACATAATACTGTTACTCTAATTTCCAGCCTGTCCTCCTCACATCGTATCATGTGTATCATAATCCAGTTCTTCACTCTCACCTCCACTGCACAGTATAGAAGGAAGTGCAGCCTAAATCAGCCAAATGAAAGAGCTCAGGGTGTCCTACTAGGCAACTGGCTTGGTACAAATATTCCTTCTTTTTCTCTGGAAGAGGGGCAGTTTGCCTTTAAGCACAAGGTTAAAAGATTTAATTAAATTCTGATCTATGTTAGTATTACAGCTATACTAGCTTGGTGAATAAGAATAGTGTTTGTTTCCAGGCTTCCTCTTGCACATCCAAAATTACATATTCCAACTACATTTCTCCATGTCCTGGTGTAACATTTAGCCAGGACATGCCTGTGCATGGATGTGTCACTCACATGGGTGAGGGAACTTTAAAGACAGATTCTTACTACATAACAACATTTTGATTAGGGGCAGATGCTTAATTTTAGTACAGGCCTTGGAAGATCTCCAAACACAATCAAGTTCTTATGTCAGTGCAAACCACTAAAATTGCACCCATCAAAAAACCACACAATCTACTTATTAGAACATCACCTGAGTAATAAGTAACTACAGATAACCTCTTCTGCCTCAAATTTACTGCATAACTGAGCAGCTTACACAGCTTAGTCATGCCTCAGACAGACACATCAGCTGGTATTTATCACACCACAACAGGCTGACCAGTAGATGGGTGGATGTGCAGTGCACATGCTTTCCTTCTCTTCTCCCTCTGCAAAGAAATCTGCATTTGCAGTATTTTCAAAGGTGTAATGTATTAGCCCTGCCATCACCCCCAGCTTTAATCCTTCACTGCAATATTACTGTTGCATAGCAATGCTTTCTGCTTCGTTGCTGCCGTTAGTTCCCCACACCCCTCCCCGTTTATCATCTGCAGCACAACAGACATCTGTAACACTTGTTTACTGCAGAAAGCAGCAGCACTGTAGCACCCTGTCTGCACATGGCAGAGAGACTGTCTAATGCCTCTGCAACCATACAGGCAGAGACCAAAACCAAAGGGTGAAACACTAAGGGCATGTAGATACCGCTGAAAGCATCACAGAAGAAATGAAACAGCACAGTATCACCACAGAGGAAATGCTCCCCTTCAGGGCTCCTCTTGTCTAAGTGAAAAGCACGACAAGTTACAGAACTTTGATTTCAGGAACACATGCTATTGGGGATTTTTTTCAGTACCACTTTGTATGCTTGAGCACAGATCAAAAAAATCAATAGGTGTTGGTCTTTGGTTTATCACTTCGAGTTTCCATTTAGTTTTCTCCTTTTAATCACTGATTAATTGTAGTAAATTACAACGCTTTTGGAGCTTGAACTATAGTTTTTCTTTCCTTATTTGTAACAAAACCTTAAGACCAATTGGGGATTTTTTTCAGTACCACTTTGTATGCTTGAGCACAGATCAAAAAAATCAATAGGTGTTGGTCTTTGGTTTATCACTTCGAGTTTCCATTTAGTTTTCTCCTTTTAATCACTGATTAATTGTAGTAAATTACAACGCTTTTGGAGCTTGAACTATAGTTTTTCTTTCCTTATTTGTAACAAAACCTTAAGACCAAACTACAACAGTGGCAA
>NW_008664510.1:1011-26460 GCF_000695815.1 Acanthisitta chloris | reverse complement strand
GGACAAGAGGCAACAGGCAGAAACTAAAGCACAATGAGTTCCATCTGAATATGAGGACAAACTTCTTTACTGTGCACATGGGTGCAGACTGCCCAGAGAGGTTGTGGAATCTTTCTTGTTGGAGATATTTCTTGAATATCTGGATGCAATCCTGTGCCATGTGCTCTAGCATGACCCTGCTTGAGCAGGGGAGGTCGGACCAGATGACCCACTGTGGTCCCTTCCAACTTTGCCTATTCTGTGATTAAGAAATTTTGGATTTTTAAACTTTATTATATGGAAGGCACTTGGCTTTTGAGCTACCCAAACAGAAGATATGTCAAAAATTATTAAAGGAATATATCAATTCAGAATAGAATAATCTATCAAAAAACATTAAACAAAGCTTTAATAACATGATATCAGCAAAGTAGATTTGAATTGCAATAAAAATATAAATAAAAATGTATGTTGCCTTACATATCATTCTATTGTTATAAAGCAAAAACTGAAGGTACTTAAGTCAGTCCATTACATCTTTTACATACCCACATCATTCATCCTGCTAAAAAGGTACCAATGGAGCATAAACACCCAGTGTGATCAGAGTACTTGACTTTGCTATAGATGGGGTATGCAGAGAAAGTGACACTCTACTCAAGACAGGAACTGCCTGCTAACATTTTTCATCGCCCCTCAGCACTCCTGGACCATATTAACTCTTCCCCCAAATTAACACAGACATTGCAACACAATCAGTCCTGGTGTTTGGATATACCCCACACTGCACATTCATTGGAGCAGTTTTCGTTTGTGTCTCTGTACGTAACATCAGCATCCTGCTCAATCTAACTCCCACCTGCTTGTGAATGTGGGCAGGAAGGATGCTGAAACGCAGCCTTTGCTGCACATCTTGTAGGTCACAGTGCTGACCTGCTTACTAGCAGAGTGCATGCTGGGCACAGGGATAGAAAACACCTACTTATTCTTCAGTTTCCCAGCAGAGAGATCTGGCATGCAACATAAAGCAAAGGGAATTTACATAGACTTATTCTGGCAAGGAGAAAAACATTTCTAGGGCAGATTAAGCTTGTGGCCGTCATTCTAGGGGTTTATAAAGAAAAGCTTTGACTCTTTTGTTTTTTCAAGAGCTTTCTTCAGTGAGCCTTGATGATTTTTAAAGGAAGTTAACAATATCAGAATTAAGTGATTTTATTTCCTAAAGGAAGAAACAAAATAAAGCAGTGGTTATTTAAAAAACTGACATACACAATATACTCCCTAAGTCACTTCATAAAATGAGCTCCTTCCACAGGTCCAAGTGATCAGTCCGTTACCTAAAAGGTGATTTAAGTTTGCCCCACAAAAACAAGATCCAGGAAAAAGCTGATAGTTCTTTGAAGACATGTTTCTCCCCATCTAAAACGTTTACATCAAGCCTTTCACCTTGAGCATCAGTTATACCTGAAAAAACCTCTTCAGGAGCTTGACAAATACTCATCTGTGTGCTCTGCACAGTCCCAATCAGTTTATTAACAGAAATCAACTGCAAACTCCTCTGTGGGGAAAATATTTTCCTTTTTATGTTTGCACAGGGCACATTGCAGTGGGCCAGAGGTTACAGAAGTTAGCATCAATACAAACAAATTACAAGACAATTCAACTCACATTAATAGTCTTGGGACTAAATTCTCTGTCTAAGAAAACAGATGAGTAGCTGAATTTAGTGCGCAACCATTTTCTCTAGACCCACTTGGGTGTCAGGAAGTATCCTGAAACAATATTTGTTTGAGCAGTTCTGACTCCTGTAAGTTCCACCCTTTTGTATGCAGCCTAAAAAAGCAGAAGCAATCAAGTCAACCATTTAACACTGACACAATGTTAAATAATACAGAAAACAGCCTTTTTACTTAAAAAAAACCCAAACTTAAAAATGGTAGGCAAAGATACTCTACACTTTCCAGAGGCCAACTGCTGAACATTTTAGATAGTAGGAAACTTTCCAAGTTCAACTCATGCTTTCCCAAACCAAACAAGATATAAACCACAGAAGCCTGCCCTCTTTCCAGCTTCTGGGAAGATCACAGATGAGGTCCTTCATTATGGTCCCAGCCAAGCAACACGGTACACACACATACCACACACCTCTTGAAACATGTCCCCCCTATTTAAAGGGAATCCACTGCACTAAAAAACAAATTTATTTTTTCCTAAGTTCTGTAATTGTTACTTTTTCCTATTTATTTTAATGGTCACCATAGTGTTTTATGTTAAGAACACTGAAAGAGCCACAGAGGTCTGACATACCAGTTTAAAATAGACATTTGGAAAGAATTGCTGCAGAGGTTCTAAATCAAACAACATGAATTACAATCCACAGTTTAAAATGAGCTTTTGTGGTTTGTTTTTAGCTATTCCTAGTAACAAACTCAATCTGATTGCTCTTTCCTGGCTGATTTTATTGCATGTAGCAATCTAGGAGGCCAATAATAGAAATTTCATTACAAATATTGCTATTAATATTCCTAAATATAGTCATGAGCAAGCCATGTCACAGGCCTGAAGTAATTCTCTAGGCTTTTTTGGTTTTTGTTTTGGTTGTCTTTGGGTTTTTTTAATCCAAGGACAATAAGTTCTTGACTAAAATGTAAGAGCTGTAGATCCTTTTAGGATTAAATAGTTTGTCAATATTAAAACTACACAGGAAAGAAAAAAAGCTTCCAGAAAGAAGGAAATGAACTTGGAACATCTTTGAGCTCCTATTCCATATTTAATGACAAGAACCAGAATACAAGTGTTTAACCATCAAAGGTACTCCACATTTCTTTTATAAAATCCTACATTGTCTACTAGTAGAGTATTTTGCCCTCGTTAATTGGCAAAAGCAGCCCTTTAGTTTCTTTCCAGCAGGAAACCAATTAAATAGATTCAAGAGCAGAGCAGTGCTACTTTAAAAACAAACAAGAGGGAGGAACACAGTAGCTGGCTGCGGCTTCTCCAGAAGAGTTGGAATGAGCCATTTGTTTACAAAAAATGGAGACAAAGCAGTGCATCTCCTTCACACTGGTCAGCACAAACGTGAGCAAGAGCATCACAACTTGAACAAAGGTGCTTGGTGGGCTTCAGAACTCAGCTGGGAAAGACTAAAGCAAAGCAATGTAGGAAGCCCCCACAAACCAACCGAATATAGGAAATTCAGGGCTTCTTTCATCCATACCAAACTCTGTTCTAAATAGAAAACAGAGGTTTTAGCAGCAGACATAACTGCACTAGCTGTAAGCCAAGGCAGTGCTACATAAACTTTCAGCCTCTGAAGTCTAATAGCTGAAGTCAAGCAGTTGAGTTAATAGGGAGTTTGGGAATATGACTGACAAAACAACTGGGTCAGTAACTACCAGCGCATTAACGGTCTATCCATACTTTAAAAGAATAAAAAACCCAAACCCCACCAATGAAGGCCTACAGGAGCCAGTGAAAATGAGAAGTACATGCAGACCAGGAAACATCCAAATACTAGATTTAAAAACACATAAAACATAAGCTGGCCACACGAGGCTTCTAACTACGTGGTTGTTAGAAATGAATAAAAGTAACCAACCATTTGTAAAAATGGCTAATAAAGTTTAAAAAAGTATAAAAAAAATCAAAGCAATATAAAAGGAACCAATTATGGACATAGAAAAATGGCATTAGAAGGAGAATTCAGGCTGCTGAGCAGAGACTTCTTCCCCCAGTGTTGGTCAGCAACACAGGCTCTTGCACTTAGGCACAACACTTAAATACTGAGATTAACTTCTAACCATAGTTTTGAATCACCTCAGTTGGTCTGAGAAAGATGCACCAAAACCTGCTAGTGACCTGAAATAACCAGGAGGTCTGGTTTTCTGCAATGCCAGCAGTGGTCAGAGACTTAGCAGATGGAAAAAGCAGGCAAAGTGGTATGCAGTGCATAAAGCAATATAATTATCCTGTGTCACAGACAGTTGTACTTTCTCCTGCCTTCTCTACTAATACTTCAAATGCTTTCTTCTCTGGAGACTGGCTTTGCTTTTTGGTTGAAGAAAGTGTGGTTGAAAAGTGGCTGTTGTGCTTGGAACAGCAAGCAGTGAGGTTTGAGAAGGCTCCAAGTTCTTGGAGAAGTTCCTTCCATAGCCCCGAGAAAACTACTTCGCTTGTACAGCTCAGCTTGTGCCTGTGACACACCAGTCACCAACCTGCTTCCTCCCCAGTCCTGGGCTCTAGGCTCTACAGAAATGAGAGCCAGCACCTCAAGATACTGCACTCATAACCATGGCTGATTAATAAGGCAAGCTGTACATCAGCCTTTTACCACGGTGAGAAAGGAAGGACAGGAAGTGGACAGTTCCCCTCTCTGAGATGCAGAGCTCTTTAGTAGCTTCATTCCCACTGGCAGCTCTTATTCTGCAGTGTTGTTCCAAGCCAACCTGCAAATTTTATAAGAAACTAGATTGAGACATGCAGAAATCAAGCCAGAAGAAAGAAGGAAGAGTTGAATTTCTAACTCCTGGTGATGGGAGGAAGATTTAGCAATACTGAAATGACAGCAAACACAGAGAGCTATTGATTCCTGATGGGATCAATACACTAACAGGAGAAAGAAAAGGTGATCAGAGAAAATGAGAGGCTGTACTGTAGTGTCAGAATCTAGGGCCAAGAAAATTTATTAAGTACTGCTGTAATGAATTTGTGTACTTTGCATTCAAAAGAAGTAGAAAAAGTGGAAGGCAGCTTGTGAAAGCTCAGAACCTGACTTTATTGTGCAGCAATAAGACCATTTTGCGTAAGACAGACGATTGCTCTAAGGACTGGTATGCAGTGGCTGCCTAATTGTATGAAGGTCAAAATGCACAACAGCTGGCAAGGTCTCAACTTGTGCCTCTTTCTCTATTTTGTACACTGCCAGTACATTACAGCACATTTAAGTACTGGAACCCTACTGCTTTTCCCTGTTGCTCAGTGCATCTGCAATTGCCAGTGTCCTCTACTCCCTTCTCACTTGCTGACCTAGAGGAAACAAACTGTCCCCACTGACTCTTGCAATCTCCTCTTAACAGAAAGGTGCCCAGTTATACAGAACCTGGAACAAACTACACAAAAAGCCAGTTTCACATATACATAGAATTTGTACAAAAAGAAAATGTTTGCAGCCAAATTTTGTTTTACAGTCTGCAAAGAAGGGAGAAATAACTCCCATTCAGGTTTTGGCATATGATACAACTCCAGAACACCTTATTCAGTCTGAACTTATCAGAAACTAATGCTAGGTTTAAAAAAACCAACAAGCCATCAACAACAAAACCGTAAAAATAGAGGGAAAAAACCTCCAGTATTTGAAACAAAGCCTCAGAAATGCAACATGCAGCTATTTATTTCAACAGGACACTAAGTTCTTCAGCAGCAATAGCAGCAATTCAAAACTAAGAATTAAAAACCATGAAGACTGAGAAGACCCTGCCTGGTCAGAACCACTGGATCAACCCACAGACCCAAACATGTAAACAACCAGGCAAACAAAGGAATGCAAATGACTTCAGAATGAGGTAATTTTTTTTCAGCAAGCAAAATTTTTACAAGTAACTTAATATTTCCCACCTTCAAACCCTTCTTCGCTATTTGTGGAAATTTTTTTTGTGACTAAAGCCAATAAATAGGTTTAGTTTTACATCCTGTTTCATGAACTATAATTAAAAAAATGTACTTTGTGGTTGACAGCACATGAATGTGTTTGTCACCTCCACAATTCAGCTCCTTCTCATCACATGCTAAGAAAACACCACGACTTTTGTAGGCAGATTATATTTACATCTTTATTAAATTTCATTTTAGTTATGGGTTTGCTATGTTGGACTGAGCCAAGCCGTGCCTTTGGCTACTGCTGCAAGACATAACATCATAATGATAATAATAATAATGCAAATTATTAACATGTCACTGGAGCTTGATCATCACACTCCACACTTTTCACTAAATTATGGCACACTGACTCAATTACAAAGGTCTCAGCTGCCATTAGGGTTACAGACAGCTACTTAGAAAACATCTTTATCTGAAGCAAAGCCAAAATATTTTGATTGCTTCCTTCTACAGTGAAATGAAACATTATAACTATTTAAAGGTTATAAACAATGAGACAGAAATTAACAACTCTATTAGAAAGCCCCACTATTTCAAGCCAAAATTAGATCATTAGAGAAGAATTTTGCATTTTACTGGCAAACTCTGACTTTCCCCATCTGCTCCCTTCTCTCCCTTCTAATGAGCAGGAGCAAGGAAGATCTATAAAAGCATCTCTAAAGATGACAAGTGCACAAGCTTTTCTCTAAATGCTGAGGAAAGATCAACGAGTTGCACCACTATGCTCACTACATCACTGACAGGAGTGGCAGGCTCCTGCCTGCCAGGCAAGGAAAATCAGAGGGCAACACTCCTCTGCTTTGTATTAATCGTCTGAGCTATGTATGGTATGTTCTCGTTCATTACACAAATACCTCATGATCATCTGTATGCCACAAATATTTTCCAATACAGACCTCTGCCAAGACATGCCCTATTTCAGTAATCCTTTTGAGCCATTTCAGTGAAAAAGGGTTGGCAGACAGCACAAAGATTCAAAAACTCAAGGCACATTTCAGCCATGTATGTGCACAATATGTCATAGCTGCTCTCACACTGATCAAAGTCCACAAAAGATCGTGTAAGTTTACAGTTGTTTCACATTTGCCAGAAACATCACACTCAACTAAGTTTCTACCTCTTTCAGAAAAAGAAAAATACCAGCTATGCATGCTTTTCCATGAGACTGGACACAGGTCCCAAGAGTACTTTAAACACACTTTTCCCCTTGTGTTTTAGCAAACGAGATATGGTGCCAGAGAGGTTTGAAGATATTTGGAAACATCTCAGCAGAAAACTAAACAAACAGTGAGGTGACAACAAGCTGAACTGCAGATAAGAACGTAGTGGTGAATAGGTACAGAGGCAGACCACTATGCCTGAAGGTACAGGACTCTGCAGGACAGGGATGGAGAGCTGAACCCAGAGAAAAAGGCTGAGGGACCATGGCTTAGCTTCAAATATGGAGATCAAGAAGAAATACGGTCACTCCCTAAATACACATGATGCAGGGTAATGTACATCACACAACAGGAGAGGAATTACTTAAGTCACAAAGAAATCATTGACCACAAGGACAGACATCCATAAACATGGCATTTTCCATTTAATATAGATTTTTTTTCAAGTATCAGACATGGATTATATGTTTCTATTACAGCTTTCCAAACACAGGGAAAATGCTGATTACTTGTAAACTGAAGTTTATAAAAGGAGTTAACTATCCATAGCCCAAACCATGAGGGACTCTAAAACTCCCTTCTACTTCTCCGTATTTAAATTTTAATTCAAGTAGTTAAATTAAAGAGAAAAACAATGAAAATGCAGAAATTTTCTTGAACCTCACCTTGCTTTTTAAGCAAGGGATAAGGGAAACAGCATCAGGTATCTTGGTTTTAAATTAAATTTAATCTCTCTTCTTCCCTCCCTCCCATGTTGTTTTCCTGCTACTAAAAGAGATGTGACAATGCAGATTTTTGCATTTGATATGCAACGAGGCCACAGAAAAAAATCCCAAATTATAAATATTTCAACATGCCATACAATTTAAAACCACTTCTTTACATTAAGACATCTTATTCAAGCTCAGCATATGGCTTGTTACATTAAAACCTCAAAACTTAAATGCAAGTCAATGAGAGCATGACTATTTTCACAAGAGGTTTCTCCTGTGATCAGAAAATATCAAGCAAGAACACCATTACACCATGATAATTAAGCCACGAACATGAGTGTCAAAGGAGAAAAAAATTTACAATCAAGTCTGTAAGTTTATGACTTTTCAATAGTATTTCCACAAGATGCATGTGTGTGAAAGTGGCATTGCTTGGGAAAATGGAATGCCACCAACAACGAATCATGAGCTCAGGCAAATGAAGAAGCTAAAAATGTCATTATTTCTGCATAGCCTCATATTAGAGCAAGCATTATGCAGCATTTCCATCTCTAGTGATATTTACAGGATGATCTTTTCCAAACCACAGAGAATTATTTAAACAGAACTTTTACTGCCTTCTAAAAGACAACTACTTTTTTTGTTTGACTGGAAATGCATTTATCAAATATATCAATTATTTGCTATGGAGTACATATAGGACTGTAGCCATCTCAAAAAGGAAGTAAGTTTTTTATCTCACTTCCTTATTTGAGTATGGAGTATATAGGACATATAGAGTAGGTGGAACATTGAACTATTAAATCAAGGACCACATTAAAGCAAAACAGGCTCTGTTACAAAGATACATATGTTCTATAGAGATTTAAAAACAAAAGCCTAGTGAACCCATTTTAGGTAGTACCATAAAACTGTGCTTTGAAGAGAGCTAACAAACTGCACCAAACCAAATCTTTCTGTGCCTTGTATTTTACTAGAAACCTAGTTAGAATGCAGACTTTGTTTTCATACATTTATTTGGTAAATGAACCAACCCTTTTCATTCTAGAGCTTCATAATTAAAAGCAAACTTCAACAAACAACCTTCTCTGTAGTATCTTGGGTGGTTTTTCACTTGTATGGGGGACCACAACAGCAATTCCAAAGACTTTAAAACCCATCTCTTGGGCACTTTTTTCCCCCCCTCCCCCAGCTCCTGTGGGCATAAGAGTCCTATGAGAGAGTGGCTGCATTGTACACTGCATCTGTCTGTGCCCTGACCAAGTGTTGTCAAGACACTCAAGGCAGACGCCTACCACAACAATCTCTCCTTTGTCAGTCACAGGGATCCCATGAGAAAGCACCAACCAGTCTAGGAACTTGGCTCAAGGTAATGTTAGACAAGCCTGAAAGACAAAAAATAAGCGTCGGACTTCATTTAAATTGTATAAAACTGGAACTAACAGCTTCATTTTGCCAATGAGCTTTTAAAATTATGTGGTAGGAGAACCAGTCTTAGTAAAGACAGACAAAATTCACCTTTTAACCCTTTCTGGTCTCTGCACTTACTGAATCGGTTTGTACTTATCAGCTGGGGAAGATTAAACCCATTACATAAGAGATAATTATTATCATCATTTTTGTTAACACAATGAATTTCCAAACCTGAAAAAAGTTACATTTTACTACCATCTTACATAACTGCAGCCCCTGTGATCCAGAACTTCAGGAATTGTATCCAGATATAGGTTCAGGGACTTCTTACATAAAAATTCAGAAGTGAACTTCAACAGCTTTCCACACATTTAGCAAAGCCTTTGTAGAAACTGTATTGAGAAGATGTACATACAAAACAATATACAAAGCCCACTACTCTGAGCAAAAATCAGTCTAGGCAGAGCATTTAAAAAACTATGATGAGATGCCAGGGAAGAGAAGGAAACAAACAAAGAGCTAGAACCTACTGTGCAACAGAAAAACTGTGACAGCTGCCATCATGGAGACATAGTGGGATGACATGCACAACTGGAGTACTGCAATGGATGGTTAGAAATTCTTCAAAGGGGACAGGCAAGGAAGGAGAGGCAGTGGAGTAGTCCTGCATGTTAGGGAGTGTTTTTTATAACCCAGAGTTTGATGGTGATGATGAAAGGGTTGAACGTTTATAAATAGGAATCAGGGTGAAGGCCAGTAAGGCAGATATCGTGGTGGGAGTCCGTAACGGACCATCCAACCAGGATGAAAAAGCAGATGAAATACGCTATAAGCAGCTGGAAGTACCATCATCACCAGCCCTGTTCTTGTGGGGGACTTCAACTTACCAGATGCCTGCTGGAAATATCATACAGCATGGAGAAAGCAGTCTAGGAGGTTCCTGGACTGTACAGAAGAACTTTCTGACACAGCTGGTGAGTGAGACAACCAGTAGAGTTACTCCACTGGACATGTTTTTCACAAACACTTGTAGGTGATATGCTAGTTGGAAGCAGTCCTGAGTGTAGTGACCACAAAATGATGAAGTTTTTGATTCCCAGAGAAGCAAGGAAGGAAACCAAACCAGGTGACCTTGGTAACTCAGAAGGAGTACATGAATGTTATCAGGTTATGTAGCGAGAAAATTAGAAGGGTCAAAGCCCAACTAGAATTTAACCTGGCTATTGCTATAAAAGACAAAAAAAATACATTGTGCTCACCATGCCACCTTCAATACCATCCGTCCTGGTTAACTGGGGAGGTCCCAGGTGACTGAAAATTAGCAAATGTGACACTCACGTACAGGAAGGTGCAGAATGAGGATCTGGAGACCTACAGGCCTCTCAGCCTGATATTGGTGTCAGAGAAGGTCATGGACCAGACCATCACGAGTGCCACCATGCAGCAGATACAACCAGGGAATCAGGCCCAGCCAGCAACGAGTTTATAAAAGGCAGATCCTGCTTGACCAACCTGATCTCCTGCTACGACAAGGTGACCCACTTAATGGATGAGGGAAAAGCTTGTGCATGTTGCCTACCTAGACTTTAGTAAAGCCTTTAACACCCTTTCCCGTAGCATTCTCCTGGTGAAATTGGCAGCTCATTGCTTGGTCAGGTACACTGTTCACTGGGAAAAAAAACTGGCTGGAAAGCTGGGCCCAAAGAGTGGTGGTGAATGAAGTAACTGCAGGTGGTGGCTGGTAACAAGTGGTGTTCCCCAGGGCTCAGTTTTGGGGCCAGTCGTGTTTAATGTCTTTATGAATTATCTGCATGAGGGGATCCAGTACACCCTCAGTTAGTGCAGATGACACACACTGGGCAGGAACACATTGATCTGCTTGAGGGTAGGACTGTTCTGCAGAGGGATCTGGACAGGCTGGATCAGTGGGCCGAGGCCAATGGTATGAGGTTCAAAAAGGCCAAACGCCAGGTCCTGCACTTGGGTCATGACAACCCCAGATGTGGGTAAGAGTGGCTGGAGATGGAAAAGGACCTGGGGTCATGGTCAACAGCCAGCTGAACATAAGTCAGCAGTGTGACCAAACGGCCAAGAAGGCCGATAGCATCCTGGCTTGTATCAGCAGGACTAGGGAAGTGAGCATTCCCCCATACTTGGCACTGGTGAGGCCACACCTCAAATACCATGTTCAGCTTTGCACCCCTCGCTTCAAGAAGGACATTGAGGTACTGGAGCACATCCAGACAATGGCAACAAAGCTGGTGAAGGGTCTGGAGCACAAATTCTAGGAGTTGTGGCTGAGGGAGCTGGGAGTATTTTGCCTGGAAAAATGGAGGCTGAGAGGGAACCTTATCACTCTCTACACCTTCCTGAAAGAAGGTTGTACACAGGAGAGGCCTGGCCTCCTCCCTCAGCTAAGAAGTGATAGGACAAGAGGAAATGGCTTAAAGTTGTGCCAGAGGAGGTTTAGACTGAATATTGGAAAAAGTTTCTTCACTGAAAGGGTTGTCAAGCACTGCAATAGGCTCCCCAGGGAAGCAGTAGAATCACCATCCCTGGAGGTATTTCAAAGACATGTAGATGTGACACTTGGGGATGTGGTTTAGCAGTAGACTTGGCAGTGCTGGGTTAATGGTTGCACTTGATGATCTTAGTCTTTTTCAACTAAACAATTTTATGATTCTGTGAATTCAGAACACAGCAATTGGCAGGAGTACTACTTTTATTGCAAGCTATTTCCCACTTTCAGATTTATCCAACAATCCTGTTTCTGGGAGATAAATCATCAGTTCAGTTCCTTTCCAGCTAATACTCAGAAAACACATACCCTTACACTGAATATGTAGATTTTAAGCATAAAACCTGTCCTTCGACTATAAACTAATTTCAAGCTGCATTTTTTTTAGATTTAGTAACAAACACACAAGATTGTGGTCTTCCTTATTCATCTTCAGTGTTAAGCAACATGCTATTTAAAAATATTTGCAATCATTGGTGCATGCCTTAACCTTTGGAACTTAATAAAAACAAGCATTTAATTCCTTCAACATTCTCATCCTCCACTCCAATTTTCATTTAGAGGGAATGATACGGGAAAAATACCTACCATACTTTTAGAAAAAAAACCCAAACAAACAGCAGTTACTGTTACTCAGGCAACCTTTAGTTGAGAAAAGCTCAGATACATATGCACTGTAACATTCTAGGCTACTGATCAGTTATTCAACCAAAGGCTGTAAAACAACAAAGAGGCTCTTCCCTCACTTCTTGCATATCCTTCTCACTTCAACCTCCTTCTCCTACTTCTTTACAAGAAATCCTGCTTGAAAATTAGGAAAATCTGACAAAAATTGTTATTGCCCTCTTCCTAAATTCTCTTGACACTTCAGGAGGAAAATCAAAATCTATTTTCATTATGGTACATCTGCTTGCAAAGTCAGAAAACAGCTTCCTGGATCTTAGGGTCACAAGGGCCATTGGATTCATTAGATTGTTCACCTGAACACCACAAATTATTGTCCATTTCTTAAGTACCCTGAGACCAAGACAAGTTAACCTGTATGTGGATAACAAATACATGTTATCATGACCTGCCCAGGGCTGGAAATCTCAAGATTCACCACTGTCTCTAATGGTAGGAAGGGAAACTTACTGGTTTGAAGACCTACAGCCATTCACCTTTCCATTTAGCTCTTCAGCCACTCTCTAAATGGGAGGAGGAGGAAAATAAACAAATTAAAAAATGAAATTAAAATGAAGTTAGTTAGCTAGTGCAAGATACTTTCTTGACAAGGTAGCTAAGATGCTCAGGATCTTCTCATACTGTCAGGGTATGGGTTTAGAGTTTAAGCTGCTTGCAAAGTCCTTTCCTACAGCTCCACCACAGCTGCTTTTCAGCTCTTCTGCCAGCCCTCCTTCTTTAGCACAGAACTTGTCCTGGCCAGTACTCTCAGCCATTGCATCAGCTTCATCTGATTTACACATCTCCTGACCTCTCTTCCTCTTAAAAACTTGCCCTTGCCAGCACCTCACTCAGCACTTCCCTAACTGCTCCACAAGCGCTGCCTTCCAGGGGCCCCATCTCCCAATTCTATCTTTTAGAGGCAGGAGGGATCCTGAGGAAACAAATAGCTTTTCATCAGCAGTGTTTGTCACTCCTCCTGTTTGCTTCTGGGCAATTTCTTCCAACCGCAAAAATTCAGTTATCCTCGCTACAGAGGGACCTCACAGATTTAGCTCCTATTCCAAGCCTCCCTCTATCCTTATCCAAACTGGAAATTTCAACCCTTCTCTGACATTTCCCTAGAGTTATCCAGCTACTAGGTTAAGCTCTGCACAGAGACCGACAAACCTCTTATCTCCCCTCCCATACATGGCTTTCCCAAGAGGCTCTTCCTTGATTAGCCAGCATCCTGCCAGTCCTCCAACCTGCAGGCTCATTATTATATTCAACAAGAGCCTGTACATCTAAATCCTGTAGAAAGAACATGCATCATATACACAAATTGCAGGGGTTTTTCTTCTGATCTCTCAGACAGCTAAAATACTCATCCTGGCACTCAAGATCTTCCTCTTTTTCTTGGGCTTCAACCAAGAAAATCTGACTTTGAGAAGTATTTCTGAAGGGACATAAGAAATTATCATCTCCCCCATATGCTACTGGGCTATTTTAACCCTTTTATTGTTATTTAATGTAAAAATCCCAAACTCCTTCCCCATAATTTAATCTTCTCATCCTGTTTTCACTTCATTTTTACCAGTGTTTTGTCCTCCATTACCAACAAAGCAATCAATCTCACATAGATGGACCTGACAAATCAATCCATCCAATATATTTTGGACATTTTTCTTTGGACAAGATGAAATCTGTCCTAAAATTATCTAGACAGGGATCCAAGAATTACAAATAGAAATGCAGGGGAAACAAAAACCTGCAGCTCACACCCCATCCTTTCCACATTAAATCACTTCCAGGAATTTTTTCACCACTAATAATTATTGTGGCTCTTTCTAAACCTCTTGCAGGTTTTCAAAAGACCTTTTAAAGATGCAAAAACTAGGATTAGACACAGAATTTGAGTATTACTGCCATTAATGCCATGCAAGGAGAAAAACGCTCTTTTCATAAATCCCATCAACCAAGGATTAAATTAGCCCTCTTTTCTCTCCTTGTAACAGGGCACTGGTACCTTAGAAGTTCTGCATCCAGTCTGATCCCCATTACTTTCACAGAACTCCTGTTTCCCAGAACGTAGTCTCATGTCCAGAAAATCTGTCACCAAGCAATCTGGCTGCATTTAGCCACATTGTGCCTATCTACCTTTGGTTTTACTCATCAAAACCAAAGAAATCATTCTGTGTGGCTACTTGCTTTTTATTAAAATCTGGAAATGACAGACTGGTAAACAGCGTAATTGGATTTTTTTTTTTTAGCTTCTGTTTTAGAAATTAAACTGTTAAGTGGTGTCTTATCTATGCCCAGTCCTGGAGCATCTTGATTCTCAAGTTTATTTTTCAGATTTCTTGTTTATATTTTAGTCAGCTGCTGCTCCATTCACCTGGTATGCTTATGCTGACATGCTGTAATGCTTTTCTCATTAAGAAAGCTCTATTGTACAGAGCCACAAGCCAACAGGCAGAATTAGGGAACCCGTGTCAGTCTCAGCACAGGACCAGTGGCAGATGTGAAAAGAAAGGCTGTGGGATCTGCTCTATATTTGTGTGACAGCCCATGGTTCATCTGTTTTTTTGTGTCAGCTGAGAGTAGCTAGGAGGCACAAACGGCCATGAACTCATCTCTCTCCACTTCATCCTGTCAGAGCTGATGATGCAGCTCACAGCCTGGCAGCCACAGGGTCCAAGGACAAATGCTAAAGGACGCATAGGAAAGAGGATGAAGTTCACAGGCTATATGCACAAGAAGGCATTTCAGCTTTGGATTCTCACCTTTACTTATAACAGTGAAAACATGTGATTATGCAAAACGTGACGTCCTCACCAACCTCTTTTGCTTTGTCAGGAGACTGCATTTCAAACAGTCCTACACTGTCACCCCTACTCACACAGGGAAGAGACACAAGCCGAAAGATGAGATCCCTCAGCAGTGATGGATCCTGCAGCAGCCAGAGACACAATACACTCAAAGGGAAAGTCTGCAGTGCGAGGTATTTACATGCCAGAACCAAATCAAAGCCTTGCAATCCCTATGCCAGGAAGGTTACACAGAGTTACATCCTGCAACACTTAAGCAAAACATAAGCGTACAGCTTAGTGAAGAAAGCAGCACAGATGAGCTTTGGGTAAAGATCCTTGCTGTGCAGTGCCAGCCCAAGTGTGCTGCCACTCAAGCCAGGAGATGACATTCCCACGGACTCACTGAAGCAGAGTAGGAAGCTACCCACCAGCCACAGTTGCTCCCCTCCTTCTCTCTGGTTTACATATCACACACCATTTTCTCTTGGCAAGTGCTATTCAGGTTACCACAGCTGAACAGCTATTCAACTGGCTGGTTCACAACAATAAGATGCTTTTTATCAGATCAGATGTGGGAAGCTCTTTACAGGCTTTTTAATGAAAGCAACTACATGATTTCATGAAGACAGAAAAGCCCAAAGCACAGTGATAAAAGGTATTTTAATAGATCCATTCATACCAATACAGGAGACACTGTGTGCTGAAAACAGGGAAATATAATACATTTCTCACATGATAGGCCAGAAGATTTAATTACTAGCTTTGCTTTGAACCTGACAGCTATTACTATTCTACTAACTCCTGGACACACTTGCAAAAGCAGCATTGTCATTTTAGATTTGTAGGAAGAGGTAGCTGGATTTAACTACCAGCTTTACTATAATACATGCAATAAAAAAAGCACACATGATTATGCCTTCATGAGAAGACAACACCACTGCAGATACACACCTGCTCATTAAAAAGCTGGAATGGAAAGATGTCTTACCTATGTTTATTTTTCCCTCCAATGAAGAGCAAACAATCAAAATCTACTGTTAACATAATGAAATCAGCATTTCATATTTATCTTACTGGACAAGGTTTTTCAATCCTTCAAGATGATCTTCAAATGCAGCAAAGTTGACAAAATATTGTACGGATTCCTATAAAAAGGGAGAGGTAGGCATACCACTTGGAACAATATTAAAACTGTATAGGAAAACAAAATGCTTTTCTCATGAATAGTTTAATTTCTTAAAGAAAAATATTACAATAATTTGACTATGATTGGGATGGAAGCACCAAGCGGCATAAAAAAGGTCTGAATTTTGGAACTTTTCTATCCATCCCTCAGAAGTGTATGAAAACATAAATCCATTTTTTAATCCTTCCATTTCCAAATGTAATTTAAAGTTATTGTTCATTTAAAGTACTACACAGAAATTGAACAGGAATCTAAGGTTCAGTATGACCTAGAATTCAACACAGATTTAACCAGACCTCATTTTGACAGTCAATCACAAAGGGACTAAAGCAGCTGTTAATCATCTTAGATACACTGAAACACGAAGTATTGACTAAAAAAAAAAATTTAATTTTAAACATTCTAGATTCACATTCTTGCAGTCCTGAAGCACCTACATTTGTTCTTGAAACCTAAGCACACAGGAGATGTACTTGGGGAAGAAAAATATAGGGGCAACTCCTTTCAGGCCACAAAATGGCCACACAACTTGGATAGAGGCACAGAGGTTAACAGAAGCACAACAGCATTTTGCATAGTTCAAGCCAGATGGACTGACTTGGCAACAGTTCAATCACTGCAACTGGCAAAGAGCTTCACAGCCAAAACAAAAGGCAAAACAGGGGGCAAGAAGAAATTGATATAATGCCCTTATCCCAAAGCATATGCTCCCTGTATGCCTGGAACTTTGATCCAACAGGCATGGGAGAGTACCCCTCAGAGCTGTATAGTGACTGCCAGTACTTTTCTCCCACATCTTGTGTCATATCAGCAGTTTACCAAAGCCATTCTATCAGTTACGAGTGTGCTATGATTCTTGGATAGAAAAGGGAACAAGATATGTGATTTACCTTCTGTTTTCTACCTCAAGTTTCCCATGTAACCTCAAAACCAAGCCAACCAAACAACAGCCCCCTACACCCACAGCAGAACACAGGGACAGTATGTGAAAGAGGATGGGAAAGATCCAAAAAGGAATTGTCATGAAGGAAAATACAGCTCTGTATACAGGACACTGAGGCCCCTGTCATGCAATGCTGCAATCCATAACACCAGAGTAGCCAAAGGTCCATTCAGCCTGACTGCCTCCATGGCTAACACCAGACAACCCTCTGAGAGGGTTCTGGAATAACATCTTTCCTGTCATACAGCATTGCTCTCTTTTAGAGGCACACCAAGCCTTCAGACAGTCATAGTTCATACAGTTTTAAGATGGACCATCAGATGCCCAACACTTTTTCATTCTTGGACTGCCCCAAAGCCACTCTTTGCATTTGCATGCTTTGCATATGTGGTACTTCCCCAGAATAGATGGCATCTACCAAAGTATACCACATTGAGAGAAAAACCACTTACATTATTCTTTTCTGAGCAGCTCATATGTTCTTTTCTTTGACAGTTTCATTATATTCCTTATCTGTTAACATTTGTAGGAAACGTCAACATTCAAAACCAGCAAGTATTTTTGGAAATAATTTATGCAAAGTATCCCTATTTAAAATATCCTCATTTCCTTGTTTCTGTGTACTGAATGGCTGTTGAGTAGGAAGAAAAAAAAATGAAACTGTAGGAGTTTTTTTTATTATTATTATGAAAAGTAACTTGTTTTAGAGAAATATGACAACATTATATTGAGAAAAAAAGTTCTCTGCTAAATGAGGAAATCTTGTCTGATCCCTGCAGACTTTCCATTACTGTAGGTATATAATAGTTTTAAGTGTCAGGAGCACACCTCAATTAAAGAAAAAGTCAATTTGGCGCTTAGACTCCCTAAGCACATAATGATGCAATCACAGAGATACTGTTATGAAGCCCTCTTGAGCATTTAACAAATGCATCAAAGCATGTGTTTCACCTGATGCATATATTCAAAAATAATATGTCCATACCAAACAAACGTAATTATTTTAAATTATTTCTTATTGTCATGTTATAGCATTTACCATTTTCAGGTAGCAGAGTTCTGAATATTTTCATTGAATGAAAATAATCCAAGCTCTGATGAATGTCTGAGGGACCTTGAGGAACCTCTGATTTTCTCCTACTCAAGCACTGGAGCAGTTGAACACCAGACACAAAGGCTTTAACACAGCTCCTATAAAGAGCATTTCCCACACTTTTCTTGGAAGATCTATCTGTTGATAGTCAGACACTAACTTCTTGCAGCCTTTTAGCAATTTCCAAGAGCTCAGATACATACTGTCTTTCATTTAAGGCTATTTGTGTTAAGTTTCTCTGATGGTAAAGATTTTTTTATTTTTGACATGAACAATTTCCTTTTTCATATAAACTCCAGATACTGTGGATTCTTCATGACCAGTAGGGCTGGGTAAGTCCCATGTTAAGGGGAATCACATGAAAGCACCCTTGGCACTGAGAAAACAAGTGGATTTTCATGTTTGCTGAGGTGACTTTGAGAGGACATCCTGACATGCATACTGTTTTATTCTGGCATTCTCCAGGTTATAATTTCAGTAACATTCTGTCCAGGACAGCACAAAACCTGCTTTGTTTTGCAGGGTTTTTTGTTTGGGTTTTTTTTCTCCCTCCAAAAATAGCATCATCTTTGCCCTTCTTCCACAGTTCATGATCAGAATTGCTTAACAACACAGTGAAAACACAGTTATTACAATGCAAAGAATGATTCTGTGTCATGGAGTAAGAAACAAAACTGCACAAGAAAGGGTACTAAGGTGAGAGGGAAAAGGCAGAGATCCTGACTGACCCTGCTGCATTTCCAGCGATCCCTTCTGAAGCTGCCAGTAGCAGCAGTGTTGCCTGCCAGCAAAATGGTACATCACTATTATTAGCACAATGAGGGAGCAAAATTATTTGACACTTCCTTATATTGGCAGCTGTGTTGAATCATCCTATCCAAAAGCAATGATTCCTATTAATGAAAATAACAAGAACAGGCCTGTGTTGGTCTGGAAACCAGTACAGTAGAATTGTGGAAGACAAGAAACAAAACCAGACCAAAACAACCCCCCAAAAATCCATGCTGACCTTTCAGACAAGACAAAGCAAAACAGTGAACTTTGCAAGAAAGAGCAGCCCTTGAAAACACCCCTACTTGTAACTATAACAAAGCTTCGTTGGCAGTAGTCTAAATTGAAAAGCAGAGAACACAGCAATAAGCATTACATTACATTCAAATCTGTGAAGCTGTTTAAGGAGCTAATGGAAATGTGAAGTGACTGATGCAAATATTTAGCAGTAACTGACAGTTCGCTAAAAAGACTATCACACTCTGGATTTAGGAGTCATCTACAAATTTGTCATAACTGATTTTAAGCTACATATGTAACAAGAACTGATACTAGAACTACCCTGTTGCTCCCTCTGAAGAGAGATTTTTTTTTTTAAAGAACATCGACCTGGAACAAAAAAAGAACAGAAGACAGAAGTGGGTTATCACCCTCCTAATGTCTCTTTGAAGATGTAAAGGGGATAAACAGCAAAACAACTAAGAACTATTATGTTTCACCCTCAATAACAGTCAGTGGTAAAATATTTCAGAATAGATATTCAGACACAAATTCATGAAAAGTACATGGTCAATGCTGCTGCTCCAGTGGGACATCACATCATGAAAGGAGATAGATCTGGGAAGTTACATATTCTGAACACCACCACAGCTCATGCATAGTGACAGCAGCAGTTTGACCTGAGCCAAGTTCTGGCAGTGTTTGCTTCAACAAGTAGTGGACGTGAGAAACTACAGAGGAGAGAAGGATGAACTCACACTGCAGAGAATGGCTCCCTCAGAGCCACAAGGATCCAAAGTACAGGGCACAACTGAACACACACAGCAGAGCCAACAACAGCACAGAGAGGTGCCAGGGTCAGCAGCACTGTTCAGTGCAAGCTTTGCACAGCACAGATGTTCCTGGCATAACCTTTCCCAAGGCCAGATACCGTCACATCACAAGATAAAGACAAATAAACAAGCCTGTGGCTTTGATATAAACTTACACCCTGCAGGTGAGTATGAATGGATGAAAATCCAAACTTAGGTTTTTAACTGTTTACCATCAGAGCTACAGATGAAATAATGCATACTGCACCCTTAGGAAGTGGTCGGTTTCACCTCATGCAGTAACTACAAGGTTCACCTAGTACAGGTTGTTCTGCTTAACAGATTTCACTTCTCAGTGATTGATAGGAAGAGCTGACTGGTCTGTTTGACCTGCAGCTTATCTGAGTCACAAGGCTAGTGGCTTCAGCTTGCTCTTACCAGAAAGCCAGATCCCAGTAGACTCCAGGTCTGGCCCTGAGGATCAGCTGAGAACAAACCTCAACATGCAATGGGCACCAACATCTCATCTGAGCTGGCAGCAGTGACTGTAGTTACCCTACCTCTCCAAGCTTTCTAGCTGCAACTAGTGAAACCTAGTGAATGTTGTCACTACATCTTTGCTAGAAAGCTAGGCAGACACACAACTAGAAACACTGACACAAGCATAACCTAGCAATTCAAAGTAGAGAGAAATGTCACTTGCAAACCTTTCAAAATCTAAGATGCCAACAATTTCAGATGTACAAAGAACACCAAGATAAAAACTAAAAGCTTTAATAAAAGCTGTGGTTTGGGTTGGTTTTTTTTTTTAAATTTAAATATGGCTGCCTCTGCACAAACCTACCACACTTTACACATATCCTTAACATGTACCTTTGGTCAGCACTTCTTCCACAAAACTAAGGACAGTATGCATTAAAGGTGAAGGTAATGCATAATTAATCTAAAGAAAGTAGGTGTAGGTGTTTTCTCCTCTATGCTCCAACTTCATGACAAGAAATACATTATTCATGAAGGAAGATGATGGTACAACATTAATCAAATCAGCATGACAAGACAAACAGAAGACCATAAGATGTATTCAACAGATATCAGTGTGCAAAAATGGTAGCTACCTGAAAGGGTCACATGGGGTCTGTTTACACAAAGCAAATACCAAGGAGAAATACAGAAATAAGAGTGAACTATTTCACTTTGTGACCTATCAAGTCATGCTCCATTTGAGGAACAATCTTTATACAATACAAGAATCCTGAAAATTTCCGGGTGTCTAAAGAATTGCTACTACAAGGCAAACTGAATAAAATGCAAGAGTTAAAATAATTATTTTAACAAAAGAGAATTCACACAAGCAGAACATCTATGAAGAACAGCAATAAAATAAAATGTTTCAAAAAAAAAAAAAAGAAAGAACCTTTCCTTTCTCATCATGTACTTTTTGCCGTAATATAAAGCTATTTGGGGCTAAAGACTAAACACTTGCTCTTCTTCCATATTCAAAACTGTTGCAAAAATATCCAAAAAGGAAGTAACACTCTAATTTGAGACAGTGTCAAAAAATAGGAGCACAATGTAAGTTGATTCGTAAGCAACTGAGCCAGTAAAATCCAGTTTCCTAGGAATGTGTGTCAAAGTTGTAGGAAGAGTTCAGACCTCAATCTCTCCTTCAGCAGGCATCTTTCCATCTGCTGAGGCTACCTACTGTCAGAAAACATGCAGGTTTATTGGAGATAAGCTTCTAGTCTGACAAATGAAACTACAGTTGGTCAAAAGGTTTTGAAGTTATTAATAGCAAGAGTGAAAGTCAAACATTCAAAAAGAGTTGCATGCAATCTCTATTTTCTCAGAAAACCAGGCTAAAAATAACTATATCTATAGATATATACACACACACATCAACTGCAAATAGCTTGGTCTTGAATTTGCAGTTGCTATTACCAGACTCTGCTGGAGACTTGAGCCTGACTGCACAAGTTGTAGAGCAACGCTCTCATTCTGTCTGGATGGATGTATTTCTTAATATGGGTATAGAGAGATGATGGAAAAACTGCTTCCTTAAGTAGCAATAGAAAGAAACCCAGAGTTAAATAACATTCATTTTTCCTCCTAAAAGGACATAAACATTGTCTAAAGCACCAGGACCAGAAAAATACAGTCGCCTTAAGCAATATAGCAAGGCCCCTCCTGCCACCTCAGGGAGGAGGCATTTGGGCAAGGAACAGGCTCTGCTCACCCACATCAACAGAGCTACCCAGCATGGTCACTGCAGACAGGCAGCCCTGACTGAAAGCATTATAGGAAATCCTTCTGGGAGGGCCTGATGTCATGCAACACTCCTGAGGGAGTGGCAATATCTGGGCATCTCCCAAGAGTCCTTCAAGCAAGAGCATCTGGCTGTATTACAAGTTCAGGGCCACAGCAGATCCACCACTGAGATGCTCTGGGATCATGCTGCCTGTGCAGCTTCAGCAGCCATCTAGCAGGCTCATCTATGGTAAGAATAGCAAGAGTGATCTGCCAGAAAGACCCTCTTAAATACTACAAAAGTGAAATAGCGCCAGGTTCCTCACAGAATGGTTTGGGTTGGAAGCATCTAGTCCAACCCTCCTGCTACTGAAAGTGCTAAAGGTCATGTTGGATGGGGCTTTGAGCAGCCTGATCTAGTGAAATAAGTCTTTGTCAGAGGGGTTGGACTAGATGTTCTCTGAACATCCTTTCCAACCTAAAACATACTGTGATTCTATAATCAGTGATAACCTGTTTTCCTCACCACTTCTGCTACTGCACCGGGAATAGGCTGCACACATCTGCCAGTCTAATATCAACTACCTGCAACAGGAGGAGGCTACTCCAAGCCTGTGCTGCTTGACAAAATGAAAGCTTCATTATCAACATACCCAAATGTGGAGAGCATGCTCAAAGACAATGTGCCAAGAAAAAGACAGACAGCAGAAATCATAATAATGAAGGCTTCAGGAAAGCCAGTGTGGGTGGCACAGGATGCAATCACTTTTGATGATTCTGCCAGAGTCATCCCTTATCAGACATTGTTTAGAAAAATTCAAGAGCAAAAGATATTTATTTATAACATAACAAACAAAATATTGTATATAGCATATGTTTTTATATACATACATAAATATACAGCTATATATAAAAGGAAATTAATACCCGTGAGATTATGAAATCCACTCATGGACCCTCACCAGCAATAAAACATGAAGCAAATAAACTGTTAAACAGCAATAGCAGAAATAATAAGCACAGGAAGAAGCTGGTCATGTACCAGATTACAGTGGGCCAATAGTGGATTTTTGCCTTAATATATTTTCCTAAGTTCATCTTCATATTCCTCAGTAGCTAAATATAAGCATCCTACACAAGGGCTGGATGTGTACAACAGTGGTCAGATATTATACAATTCTTATGTTGTATATGACCCATTTATTAAAGACTGGAGTTGTGATGAAGGCAGGTCAGCTGAAATTGTCTCCAAGAACCACAGTGATAGCTTTCATTGCTTGTACTTCATAGTGGAGTTCCATGATAACAGGAAATAACCTCAATATTCCAGAAACAGAACAGTCAGTAAAATTTCCCAGTGAAACTCAAGAATAAATATAAAGACTCCAAACTTATGGAATCTAGCTGCTCACAAGCAAAGCAATCATCAAATCAAACAAAGTTGAACATTTGTATGTAGTGGAAAAAACTATGCCTGAACCTGGTAAGTTACAACCTTATTCTCCAGACAACCCACAAGAGTCATCTTCACTTCCAAGTGTTTCAGAGGATCTTTTGGATACCATATGGAAGAAAAAGGTTATATTAAATAAGCCTTAGTGCATTTCTTCAGTCACAAGTCATCTCCATTCAATATATATATGATGCAGCTGTACTAAACTGTCATAATGATACCTGGAGGGTAACAACAAGGTATTTTAATGCAAACTACCACTCACTTGCTATTCTTTGAATGAGAACATGGAAACGGTGCTAAAAGAAAATAACATTGTCGTGCCAAGACTAGAACCATCTGATGACAATTTTTTGCCTCACAGTAAATAAAGCTACCATACACATTGGTTCACTTTCTCTGTCCCTCCTTTTCTTCATCCTTTTTGAGGAAGGACACTTGCAGCGTCACCACCATAAATGGCACGATCAGCAAACAATCAAGCTATTTGAAAATCCAATTTGTACTAGCACTGCCAGCTCCAGAATTCGCTGACTGCATAGGCAGAAGAACTGTAAGCACTTCTGATCCCATTTGATTATGAACTAGAAAAAAACATTCCTGTCACTTTGCAGCAGGCAGCCAGAGGAACAAGTGTATTTTCAACAGCTCCTCCCAGCCATCAGAAGTAAAACCAGACATTTTCATTATGATCTTTTTGTCTGATCTCCTTCAAAAGGTCAGGGAAAGATGAATTTTATAAGCTCACTCCTGCAAAGCAAATAGAAAAGAATTCAGCCTTATAAAGGGAACAGTTGACCACAGCCTAACTTAGACATAGCAGAATCACTAAACCATTCAAATCAAGTGGTGGGTTAGCTGGCAACTCGTTTCCATTTCCTTTTTGTAACTCAAGACATAAAATGGAATACGGTGAAAAGCAAATCTTCTAATCAAATCATAGACTACTAACTCAACTGCCTAACTGTTGATACTACCCCACAGGAAACATGGCAATAAATATAACAGGTTCCAATTCCCCTGTTGCATCAGGTCTCTAGGAGAGAAAGGGTCTACGTTTGCAGACCAAGCTGCAGGATGATCAGAGCTGTTATTTTTGCCTGAATCAGCACTGGGAGGGCAAACAAGAGTTTTCTGCCAGCCTATGAGAACATTCTTGTAAATAAAGCAGATACACTGAAGCCATTCATACCCACTGTATGACACTGCAGCCAAAATTCATGGTTGAGACAGCAGCCTTGTCCTTTGGCTTAACTGAAAAAGTTGTCAGAAGTTATATAAAAAAAAAAGCCAAACTGTGACAAAAACTTGGAATGCAGTACTGGGAAAAAAAAAAAAAAAACCAAAAAACCAACAAACCCAACATGTCAGAAACAACAGCAATTAAGCCAATATATAGCCTTTCCCCCCCCCCCAAGAAATTATTGCCTTAAAATACTGAAGTATGCAAAATCCAGAGTCTCAATGAAAGTAACTTATGATACTGTGCTTCAAGGACAAAAACCTACTATACCTGCAGACGAAAAACACATGATGTGATCCAACAGCTCCTAGAATATGAATCATGGTGATTCAAAATGAGGGGAAATCAACTCTTTTTCGAAAAGCATGGCTCATTCCAAGTAGCTACATCAAACTGAAACACCCATCATTGTACCCATGTTTCAATCACAGATGGTTTCTCCCCCTCACAATACACAGATTACACAAGAGGATAATGAGACATGATGGCCAGGGAAGGGGGGGGCAGGAGGCAAAGAAATAAAACTTCATTGTGAGGGCAGGAGTGGTAGTGGGGTAAATCCTGTCTTTTTCAAGCAACTCCTAAACAAAAA
>NW_008664510.1:0-984 GCF_000695815.1 Acanthisitta chloris | reverse complement strand
TCCCACCTGATTCTGCTTCTGTTGGGTATTTAACAAGCTTCAAGTTAGGTCACTTTGACTTTAACTTGAACCTAATGATGCCACATTATTAGGAAAAATTAGTTTAAGTTCTCCCACACTGTAAAGTACCATCTAAACATAAATAAAGCATTTTCCTTAAAGGTGAAAATCTGCCATTCACCGCACCACAACCACACACAGCCTTCCCTAGATCTGGTGCCTGTAAGAGAGGCACACACAAGCAGACAGGCCAGCCACCAGAAGTTTACTGATGCAATCTCTCCAGTAGTACTCTGCCCAAGAACATGTAACTTCAGCTGTAGTCACTCCTGGCCAGCACTGATAAGTTACTGTGAAATGAAGCAATCCATTCCACAATGTAAACAGTTGTTTGGCTACACGGGGAACAACATAAACAAATGGATCTATTTATAAATCATCATTCATGCCTGTTGTAAAACAGGGAATATTATGTTCCAGTGCAAAAATTACAGTACTTCCATGAATACAACAAAAATTCAAACAGTTTCTGTCTTTTTCCACCAGCCTGCCCCGTTGACACTCCCTGTTCCAGTTCTACGGCAGCAATGAACACATGGTGCAGGGCCTGATCTTTTCAGGAACAAGATATCCTTGATTTAAAAGGACACTGGGGATCCACGCGGGCGGGGGGGGGAGAGACAACCTCATTATCGTACCTATGGTTTCTTCCAACGGCTCAAAAAAGGCAACGCTAACATCTCTTCAGCCCAGTGAGGCAAGCAAAAACCGAGACTTCCTCCTACTTTTTCCACCCCTGCAACCCAAACGAACCGATTTCTCCTCAAGCTGCACACCTCGTTTGTACCCGAGACCACTGGCTGGGACGGCACTTCACACATACACCAGAGATATTATTGCCCCCTCCCCCGAAGAATGACTACGGCACTCCAGGGCACTGGGCTGCTGCAAGACGCTTTAGCTCGTTTATGGAACCCGCAGGAG
>NW_008664509.1:3576-4287 GCF_000695815.1 Acanthisitta chloris | reverse complement strand
CCACCTAAGGGCACCCACTGGCCCAGGACCACCCAAGTCCTTGGGGTGATCACCCACCAGCCCAGGGGCACCAAAGTTCTTGGGGTGATCACCCACCCGGGGGCACCCACTGGCCCAGGGGCACACCAGGACCTCCTCCTGGCACAGCACCCCCAGCCCAGGGAGGGGCTCAGGGTGCTCCCAGTAGGTCCTGCTGGGTGTCCCCAGCACCCCCAGCCCAGTGAAGGTGCCCAGAAGGTCCTGAGGAGTCCCAGGAGGTCCTGCAGGGTGCCCCATCACCCACCCTGCCTGGCACCCATGGGTGACCATTGCCCAGGAGGAAGTGTGGCTCACTGGGCATAGCCCAGTACGGCCCCAGGGCCAGCAGGACACTGGCACTGGCCCAGCACTGTGTCCCCACGGGTCAGTGGCTCAGCACTGGGCTGGCACTGGGGACACTGGTGATGAGGCAGGATGGGACTGGGCAGATCTTCCTGCCCTTGTGTCACCTGAGCAGAGTCCACTCTGTGTCCCCACGGGATCTGGGGCAGGACACGTGGGACTGAGGGCACGGGGGGACAGAGGGGACAGGATGGACACAGAATGGACAGCAGAATCCCTGGGACCACCCGAGCCCCCTGGGGTTGGGTTGGAGGGTCTCTCTGCCCCCTTGGGCACCTCCTCCTGCCTGGGTGGGCACACTGGGGGTCCCTTTTTTGGGAGGGAGTGGGT
>NW_008664509.1:1181-3323 GCF_000695815.1 Acanthisitta chloris | reverse complement strand
GGGATTGGGAATGGGATTGGGAATATGGGGGGGAATGGGGGATATAGGGAGTCCCTTGGGTATTCGGGGGGGTCTCCTGGGTATTGGAGTATCTTCTCTGTCTTCAGCCACCTTTGCTTGTCACCTGCATCTTCTTCCTGCAGGGCTGACCCTGGGGAGGTTCTATCTCCACCACCCCAATGTTGATGGTGCTGCTGGAATTTCTCTCCTCTCAGAGCTGTCCCTGAGGCTCTGTCCTGAGGAGAATTTGGGATGAAACCACAGGAACAGAAGAACTTGGCCGTTCACCAGCACCAGGTCACAATGATGGTGTTTCAGTGCCATAGGCCAGAGGTGGCTCTGAAGACTAAACACTTGCAGTTTCTGGGCAAGGTTGTCCCAGTCATAGCTGGAAACCCTCAGTGAGGACCTGAGCATCATCTGCTCTGTCTTCATCCACCTTTGCTTGGCACCTGCATCTCCCTCCCTGCAGGGATCACCTGGGGAGGTTCTCCCTCCACCAACACACTTTTGGTGCTGCTCAGCCTTCTCTCAGAGCTGCCCATGAGGCTCCAGCCTCACTCAGGAGCAGAACTTGGCCCTGGTGGTGGCCACGATGGCCATGACTCAGTGCCAAGGGCCAGAGGTGGCTCTTTGGTGCCACAGGAGAAGCTCTGAGAGGTCCATGTGTCCCTTCCCACAGTGTGGCTGTGCCAATGGTGTGACCCAGGACTGGGGGAGGGTCCCAGGAGGTGTCCAGACCCAAGGAGAGATCCCCAGGGGGAGTCCAGGCTCAGGGGAACCCCCCCCCCAAACTGGGAGCACTGGGACCTCCCTTGTGGCAAGAGCCCCTTCCCCTTTTATCAGCTCAATGCCACAACCCATTCACTCTGAACCCTACTGATGACCCACAGCACCCACCAGTAACCCTCCCTGCCCCCCCAACTGGGGCACAGAAACTGCTGCTGTGGTTGAACTCGTTTTATTCAGACTCCAAGGTCAGGTGAGCCCAGCAGGGGTGGCCCAGGCCCAGCAGAAAGGCAGCAGGACATGGGGAAGGGGTGGCAGAGGGTGAGGGGCAGCGGGCACGGTCCCCAGGGAGGGGCAAGGGGGGGCACAGGAGGTCTATGAGAGCTGCCCACAGTCGGTGATGGTGATCTTCTTGCTGGTCTTGCCGTCCTTGGAGCCGCAGCGCTCCATGGCCTCCACCACGTTCATGCCCTCCTTCACGCGGCCGAACACCACGTGTTTGCCATCCAACCTGCAGACACACACGGGTCAGGGGAGGCCACAGAAGCACCAGATCTGGCCCTGGTGGCAACAGAGGATCACCCAGAGGTGGCCCTTAATGGTCCCACACAGGGGGAACCTCCCAGTTGGGACCTGTGAACTTGTCCTCCTCCAAGATGGGACCACCAAGCTTTGTCCTCCCCCTAGTTGGGAGCTCTGAGCTTGTTCTCCTTCCACAGCCCCCAGGAGACACCTCCCACCTGGGACCTCCAACCTTCTCCTCCCAACTGGGACCCCCAAAGTTTGTCCTCCCCCCAGCTGGGACCCCCAAACTTTGTCCTCCACCCACAGCCCCCAGGAGACACCTCCCACCTGGGACCTCCAACCTTGTCTACCCAACTGGGACCCCCAAAGCTTGTCCTCCTCCCAGATGGGACCCCAAGCTTTGTCCTCCTCCCAGCTGGGAGCTCTGAGCTTGTTCTCCTCCCACCTGGGACCCCCCAAAGCTTGTCCTCCTCCAAGATGGGACCCCGAAGCTTTGTCCTCCTCCCAGCTGGGAGCTCTGAGCTTGTTCTCCTCCCACCTGGGACCCCCCAAAGCTTGTCCTCCTCCAAGATGGGACCCCGAAGCTTTGTCCTCCTCCCAGCTGGGAGCTCTGAGCTTGTTCTCCTCCCACCTGGGACCCCCCAAAGCTTGTCCTCCTCCAAGATGGGACCCCCAAGCTTTGTCCTCCTCCCAGCTGGGAGCTCTGAGCTTGTCCTCCCCCCACAGCACCCAGGAGACACCTCCCACCCGGGACCCCCAAAGCTTATCCTACACCTCCCACCTGGGACCTCCAACCTTGTCTACCCAACTGGGACCCCCAAAGCTTGTCCTCCTCCCACCTGGGACCCCCCAAAGCTTATCCTCCTCCCAGATGCAACCACCAAGCTT
>NW_008664509.1:539-928 GCF_000695815.1 Acanthisitta chloris | reverse complement strand
CCTGGGACCCCCAAAGCTTGCCCTCTCCCCAGCCGGGACCTCCAAGTTTCTTTTCCTCCCTTGTCCTCCCCCCAGACCCCCCCAGGACCCACCACTCAGTCTTGGCAGTGCAGATGAAGAACTGGGAGCCATTTGTGTTGGGACCAGCGTTGGCCATGGAGAGGATTCCAGGCCCTGTGTGCTTCAGGATGAAGTTCTCATCGGGGAACTTCTCCCCATAGATGGATTTGCCTCCAGTGCCGTTGTGGCGCGTGAAGTCACCACCCTGAGGAGGGATGGAGGTCAGGGGGACACTCTGAGCCAGGGCACCCCAAACCTACCCCCAAACCCCAGGGGACAGACATATCTGCTGCCCAACCCACCTGGCACATGAAGCCAGGGATGATCCT
>NW_008664509.1:0-229 GCF_000695815.1 Acanthisitta chloris | reverse complement strand
GCCTGTAGGGATCACCCCCAGGCCATAGAGACCACCCCTGGGGGCCAACCCTAGCCCACAGGGGTCATGCCCAGGCCCCTGGTCCCCCTCCCCACGAGGATCTCTCCTGGGGTCACCCCTAGCCCATGGGGGGTTATTGCCCAGGCCCCTGGTACCCATCCCCACGAGGATCTCTCTTAGGGGCACCCCCAAGCCCAGAGGGTCCCTCCTGGAGACCCCCCAGGTGGGC
>NW_008664508.1:0-22982 GCF_000695815.1 Acanthisitta chloris | reverse complement strand
CTGCATCCTCCTCATCCTGCATCCCCCGGTTTGTGGTCCTGCTCCCCTACACACAGCCGAGGACTACTCAGCTGCATCCTCCTCATCCTGCATCCCCCGGCTTGTGGTCCTACCCACCCTCTCACCCCTCCCCATCCCCAAGGGGACTGGTCAACTGCCTCCCCCTCATCCTGTATCCCTGGGCTGGTGGTCCTATCACCTCACCCAGGACTGCTCAGCTGCATCCCTTGGCTGGGTGGGATCATGGGGCAGGGAAGCCTTACCTCCAGCACAGGGTTGTTTTACCCTCATGCCACCACCCCGAGGCAGACATTCCTTAGTGAAGGTCGTGGTGCCACAAACCCAACAGGACCCTCATGGAAAACGAGGACATTCTGAGCTGCTGGAGAGGGTCCAGTGCAGGCCACAAAGATGATGAGGGGGCTGGAGCATCTCATGTATGGGGAGGGACTGCAGGTACTAAGCCTGTTTAGTCTAGAGAAGACTGAGAAGGGATCCCATCAATCCATTAAAATACCTCAAAGGGGTGTGAAGAAGATGGTGCTAGACTTACCAGTAGTGCCCAGCAACAGGATGACAAGTAATGGCCATAAACTAAAACACAAGAAGTTCCACCTCATGATAAGGAAGAACTTCTCATTGAGGGTGGCAGAGCACTGAAACTCCATAGCCAGGGTGGGCCTGGAGTCTTCCTCCCTGGAGACATTCCAAACCCTCCTGGATACACATTGCTGCATCACCTTGCCCTAGGTGACCCTACCATGGCAGGAGCATTGGACTATATGATCTCCAGAGGTCCCTTCCAACCCTAACACTTCTGTGATTCCAAAACGAGACATTTGGTTACAAAACATGTACCAAAACAGGTTTTATTTCACAGCATCTTAATTTCACAGAACCCCCCCCAAACCAACAAAAGAGGCTACAACTCAGACTTTTAAATAATAAGAGTATGACAAAACCAGAGCAGTATTGTTTACAGGAAAATGTACAGCCTCTTCTCAAGAGAGTTCTCCGTGCTGAGCCAACCCAGCAGCACCTTCACACGGCGTCAGACCCCTCGGCATAACCCTGTTTCTCTTCAGAGCAAGAGGAGTTTAACTATGAAAATGTAACCTGGCAGATCTAGGCGTTACTTTGAGTCCCAGCTTTTGTGTATCCACGGATAAAGCACTGATAGTCCTTTGCCACATGGTGGCAGCTTTTAGGTGAAAACAGAGATTCCCCTACAGGACTGCAAGCTGCGCTCCAGAAACAGAAAAATCAACGCACAAACGCACAGCTGATGTATCTCTGCAGAAGAGTTGTTCCTGCACAGAGGTACCTGATGTACAAACCCCAGGAGACACCTCTGCACAGCATCACCCCAGCCCCAAGCTCTGCCAGAGAGACTGGCACAGCACTCACTGCCCTGCGTCATCTTTGGCCTGTGCTCCCAACAGCTTTTGAACTCAAGTGTGCATCCAAGCCAAGTTTTTAGACAACATTCAGCATTCTGTAATTTAATGCTCCTTATCCTAATTTGTTCTTCTGGAAGAAAACAAAAGCTTGCTGGTTTATGACGTGAAACGGTAGATTCTGGGAGTGTAATTACAGCCCAAATGGACAATTCAACTAGACAAACTTCCACTGAATAGAGACTGCAAAGTGTTGCAAACCAAAGAGTGGGTTTTTTTCCCCTTAGATGGTGAGAAAGGAAAGTTAATTTTGTTACAGAAAACTCTTTATACACTAAACAAAGAAGTTTCCAGAGAAAGATACTTTCAGATCTCATTCACATTTCCCAAGCTGTTCTCGAGATACTGTGTGAGAAATTTCTTTGCTCAGTTGTCCCCTCCACAATGCCTTGAGGAAGTGGTGGACCACCTCAGCTGTCCTCAGCACTGTTTGCTAATTTGGAGGCTCATTACACACTAGATGTTCAGTACATCACTATTTCTGCATGCAAGGACAGTTATATTCAGTAGAAAGTTTAACTAGTAGGCAATTTTAAAACCTTTTGGAAAGATAACTGGCAAGCTTATTGTCTAAGCTACTAGCTACCATCTCACTTAGGGAGACTGGAAAGTCCTTCTGTGATAGAGAAATCACAAGCATATTAAATTTTACACAAATAACTTGAAGCTACATACAGCTGAACACAGTTACAAAAGATTTGATAGTCACTGTCATTATTATATATGAAAAATACACTTTGAGCCCTACTCAACAAAGAAGAGGCTCCAGTAAAGTTTGCTGCAATTCTACTGAAGCCAAATTAGCTTCAGACAAAACAAAGCTGAAGAGCAAAGATTCAGCTTTGTTTTTGGCTACGACCAACATTTAATACAAGGAACAGGAATTTACATTACTTTACATAATAGAGAACAAGTCCCTGACCTCAGCATGAAGTCTGGTGTTTCATATAGGAGTCAAACTTAAATTACAAATTTCTCAGTCGGAATAGCCAAGTATCAGTTTTGTTCCTTGCAAATGGACACAGTTAACTTGTATCATAATATTGCTTCAGAAAAGAAACCCAAGAGCCAATAATACCACAGAAGGTTCAATGTACAATCAAGAATTCATTCCCTACCTGGATATTTAAAAAAATAAACGAAGGAATAGCCAATGGTCAGAGAAGTTATTTAACCTGTGCGTATGCACTAGAAGTGCTGCTGGGCACCAGCCACCAGTGGCTGCTCAGATGTGCAAGAAATGCCAGTTTTATGAGGACCATCACAGTGATGCAACACTTGGAAGAACAGAGTAAGAAAAGTAGCAGTTTAAATACTGAGCATGCTTTGTTTCATTGGCTTCATTTGGCAGCAGGAACTCTACTGACTTCAGATTTGCTCAGAGCACGTAAGACCATATATAATACAGTCATACTAAAAAAGGTGCTTATTTCAGGCTACAGAACAGTGAAACAAATAAAAATCCTAAATGATACATTTGATAGCAAATTGCTCTTAGTCAAGAGCTAATCTCCCACTGAAGAGTGAATTAGGATGGCAATCACTTCCCAGCTACCTCGTTCAATGTGTGGTACTTCATGACAGATTTGCAAACCACCTTTCCTTTTGAAGTAAAATGTATGTTCTTAAGGTATTAACAGTAAATAAATTGGAACAGAGTAATTTCAATCTTGCTACTCATAGATCTATAACTACTAGAGTAGATGCCCTGTGTATCATTAGTGCAGATATACTGGAATTGTTTTCCTTGTAGGCAAGGCCAATGCAGGTAAAGAATAAATGGCTATACAAATTCAGGATTCCTCACTAAATAAAATAACTAACTTAAAAAGCACTGGTACCAGACCAGCCAGTTTTAGGCACATCTTTAAAAAAATAAAGTATGCATTTCATTAATGTAAAAATGCGAGAAGATTCTTAGAAACATCTGAACTTTATGGTGCACTGGAATGGAAGTGATGCTTCCTTTACTTTCAAGGAATGCAATAAAGGCTAAAAAAAAAAAAAGAACCAATACCATAGTATTCTTCATAGGGAAGAACAGTTTTAGTCAAACCAAAAAACCAGATAAATAAGGAATAACTAGCAGCCATGACAGCTGACTGGTGAATATTTGTGCTTTAAATGTCCAAAGGAAAATAAAAGTTCAACAACTCTTCTCGTACCATCCCCCAGACTTGGCATCTGTGTCCATAACACACACCTCGACAGTCTGACAACACCCTGCAGCCTTCCAAACGAGCTGTAGCTGTGGCAGGACGGGCACAGCGAGGCCAGTGGCACTTCCACCAGCAGCATCCAGGGGTGGATCCCTGGCACCACTGGCTGCCAGCTGGGACGGAGCTTTGGTTAAGACTGTTGTGTGAGCCGTCTGTAATGAGGTAAAACTTGGTTTTCAGGAAGATAGAGAGCCAGTTCCAAAGCTACAAGGACAGTGAATTCGAAACCGATGAGATCTCTTCTGTTGAATCTGAATCTCTCTTCTAGTTTCTGATAGTAATAAAAAAAAAAGGGGGGGGGAGGAAAGAAATCAGTTAATCCAGATGATTTCAAGGCAGTGTTAGATTTAAGTCAGCATAAAAGAGGAGTCAGTGATGCATGGCCTGAGCTGTATCTACAGAATCCAAATGTGTCGCCAGAGAGCAAGCAAACCAGTTTATCAGCTCAGCTGTGACACCCACACAACAGTTACTGTTTCTCAGGCAAACATATGCGAGTGCAAAAATAACCTTACTGTAGGATCTGTAAGACATTAGCCTGCAGCAGTCAGAGAGTTTTAACAAATTAGAGAAATAAATCAAGGAAGAGCCCTAATGAGACATAAAACTGACTCAAAGAGCTGGTCTTAAGTGCAAGCACGTGCTGCTGAAAATCTTGGCTTTCATCTTCATACCTATGAGCTAGAGAAAAGGTTCTGACAAGCCCTGAAACAAGTCTCAGAGTACTTACATCTATAAGGTGTTTAACTTCATGTTTCCTGAGATCACTGCTGATCTTGGCTGCAAGCAGAACGCAAGCACCAGCACACAGTTTGCGGTTCTGTTTGTTGAGTTTGCCTTGGAGGACGAGTTTCTCAAAGTAAACATAGGCCATGGAGACAGTCACAGGCTCCAAATTGCACTCTTCACTCAGGTTTCTCATCTCTCTCTTTAAACTGCAAATAGGAAAAAAGACATCCCCCTAAACATGACAGCTTTGATGCAATGCTCTAGAAATACTGCAGCATGGCAACTCAGAGGAGCATATGGGCAAGACTCCGATTTGGTAAACCATGACAAGTATTATCCTAGAGTGGAAAGGTCCAGCTGTCAGCAAGCTGGTGCTGATGCACAAACTGATTGAACCTGGCTGACAACATCCACTGTGGAAGAACAGTTCCTCATCTGCCTCACTGACACACAGGCTATTGCTGTAGGATTCCTTCTGGGCTCCCAAACTGGTTTGTGATTCATATCTTAAGACTGAACCACTCTGACCTACAGAACACCACATCAGAGCCCTACAGATCACAGCAGCTGCAGCTTAGAGACCTGTCTACTACACACCCCATGTAAGAGCCAATTCTGAGGGGGATGCAGTCTGATTTTCACACTCCCCACAAGAGCCAACTCTCCTCCTCATCACTGGGGCAGACTTGGAGGTGGATGGCACCTCTCAGAACACAGACTGCCTAAGCAAGCCTTCACTTGGAGCCAAGTTACACCTGGCCCTGGTGAGTCAGCAGAATCATGTTTAAGCTGATATTTCAGCAGGCCCTGATGGCATTAATCCCCCCTGTAACACCAGCAGGATTACAGCTCTCTGAAGGTGCAACAGTGCATCTCCCTGAGGAGCAGCGAGATGCATTCACTGGAAAAAGATGAGAAACTCTGTGCAACCTTTACAAAATGCTTTTTTTAAACTGAGATTCCCCTGACCTAATGCTCTTCTTTTATCCCAGAATCTTGTTAGAGTCCATGGTCATCAGTGACTCTGGTAATTGAAAGGCAAAAATAGCCAGAGGGCCCAGAAAGCCAATTCAGTTGGAGTGGGATTGCACTGCAGCCAAGCAATCAGGTTACAAGTGTTTGTTTCAAAGCTAATGCTGCTTCACTGTTAATTGGCTGTCAGTTAGTGCACCACAGTTGGTGAAACAAAACCCTTTTAGGTGCAGCTATGAAAACCAACTGCTACCCTTTCTCAGCATCCTAAACATTCCTGTACAGGGCTGTCATTCTACAGTCAGCTCAACTGGCTACAGGAGATTAGTGTTTAATCATATATGCTATTAATAGATCTAGTATTGCCTCCATACAAGTGGAAGATAAAAGCAGCCTTGTCCAGTATAGATGTTCTCATTATTCAATGCTTTTTTCTTACCTCCTAATTTTGCTCAGTGTCAACTTAATATGAGGAAACTTCTCTCTAAAGGTTTCATTCATATCCTTTTTAAGGTCTGAGGGTTTCACATATTCTATGACTGTAGTCTGAAACACAAGAGGCAAAAAACTATCATTTATCTCGTGAACAGCCAAACAAGTCTTCCAAAGAACTAGTGCAGTGGCAAACATGAGTTTTATTAGTCACAATTTAGCATTGCTAAAATGTCCTGAAGTAACAGACCATGTTGAATCCCAACTACAAAGTCTTAAACAACTAGTAAGCAAATGGTTACAAGAAGTAAATGACAACACAGAGATAGGTACCATGTTGGCCCTTGACAAGCTCATTGTACAAACTCAACTTTTGTACCTTTTCCCTAATCAATTCACAGAAGTCACAACTTTTTCTTCCTAGAGGAAGTTTTTTCCTCAAGGAACTTCTTTATAGTAGTATCTTCCAGGCACTCACTCACTCTTGTGTTCAGATAGGCCAGTGACTCACCATGTAAGAGGCAAAGATGAGGACACGTTTATGTTTTCCACAGGGCCACTGAGGATCATCCAGAAGATTTGGATCATACTCTGCAGCCTCCCCAGCTTCACTTCCTGAGGGAGTGAGGAAAGTATATTGGGTCACAAGATAGAGCTTTAAATTTCATGTCCCCTCTTTAAAAAAGTTTTGAAACAGCAAACATTAAGTGTTGGCAGATCCCATAGTACAGGTAAACTGCAGCTACAGTCACATTTGCATTTCATAAATGCACCAGTCACTTAATAAAACAAAAAACCACACAAACTCTTTCTCCACCATGTGCCTGATGTACCATTTCAGATTTAGTGCAAACTAGGTTTGTTACCTACAAATATACCCAGAAAACAACTGCACAAGACTGAATTGCTTAGCCTCTAACAAACAGCACAGTTGTCAGGTTTGCTCTTTAACACAAGATAAGGGATTCTTGGCACAAACTCTTTGGCTTATGCATTGTTACTGTGCTAGAAGGCAAGAAGAACCACGCACACCAGATGTTTCTTGGTGAGCAATATGAAATTTCACATTTCCAAGGAACTGATTTGGGCTCCTTAAATGGCATAAACAGAACTAGGTCAGATATATGGAGGATGTAAGGAATGTGTGGAAGCCTCAGTCCTAAGGCTCATCATTTATATGTCACTAATGAACCTTCTTTACTAGGCTCTGCTAAAACCAATCTCCTTCCAGCTGAGGCACATCATTCCCACTTGACCACTTGCAATTGTTGCAGATAAATCTGTGCCTTTTGTGCTGGGTGCACAAGTGATGTCAGAGCTGGTGGCTGTCCTTACCAATGTCTGTCCCTGCTGGTATCGTTTTTGCAGTCACAGGTTTGTATCTTGATCCAGGCAGACTCCGTGAAGCGCCGGCTCGACCGGGAGGAACAGCACCATAGCCATCGGCTTTGCGAACAACTAGAGCGTTGGTTGGATACAAGAATTTTGCATAGGACACAACCTTAAAGAAGAGAAAGTTGGAGTAGTTATAAGGGGGAAAAATAAATATCTATTTCAGTCATCTAGAATTTGGCAACTCAGAGCGCCCTGAGTTTGAGTTTGGGAGGGAGGGCTGGGAAATTGTGGGACAGGAGGAAAGGGAAGTTGGATGACGTTTGTCTCCTTCCACAGCTCCAGTATGGAAGTGTTGTAGAAGATCTGGTGGGGTGGCAAGGAAAAGGAGAGAATCATATCAGTAATATTCTGGCAGTACAGAACTAAATGGGTATAAATATCGCCCATATTTCTATCAAAACGTCACTCACATGTTGCCCAAGTAACCAGAGTCAAACCAGTTCTCCAGAAACAGAAGCAGAAGGGATCAAAAACTTCTCAAAAGACGAAGCATTACCATAAGCCAAACATTTCACACTAAAGACCTAAAACCTCCACTGCTCTGAAAGGCCACAGCTCTCACTTTATAGATAGCAAGGCACTGCATAAATCGATTTGCCCCAGCATGAAATGGTCTCAGGGTGAAAATAAATATCCTTACCTTGCCATCAGCACCCAGCTCTACTCCTTCCAGTCCAAGCACCATCTCAGTGGACACTGAAACTCCCCCAGAAGGATGTCGCTGCTTCTGTCCTTCCATTTTCAGATCACTAAATGCAGGTAAGAAAATGCACTGTTACAAAATGCAAGTTCAGCTTCCTCTGTGGTGAACACCAAGTCCATTCCCTACATGGAATGTTGGCTACAGCCAACACCACCAGGTCAGAGTTGTCTCACGTGGGGACAGGGCAACCCCTCAATCCCCCCTCCAAGAAAGTATGAATGTTTAACCACAATGTTCAAAACATGTTGTCTCACGTGGGGACAGGGCAACCCCTCAATCCCTCCTCCAAGAAAGTATGAATGTTTAACTACTGTGTTCAAAACACAGAGCTGTTCACCTCATTTTAATGCAAATCTGTACCAACATACCTACCAAAATAAAGTGTTTTTAATGTGGTCTTTCTGCACAAGACCACACCATTCCCAACATGCTAGTGCCCAAACTACTAACAGCAGTGGGGACAGGGCAACCCCTCAATCCCTCCTCCAAGAAAGTATGAATGTTTAACTACTGTGTTCAAAACACAGAGCTGTTCACCTCATTTTAATGCAAATCTGTACCAACATACCTACCAAAATAAAGTGTTTTTAATGTGGTCTTTCTGCACAAGACCACACCATTCCCAACATGCTAGTGCCCAAACTACTAACAGCAAACATGACTTAAATTACTACATTGCCAGGATTAGAAACTTGCCTTTCAACTGCAATTTTCCAACCCCTGTGCACACAATCTCAAACTCAGAATGAAGCTGCAGGATTCTGCCTCAGCTCTGTCACCGAAATTCCAATGAGAAAGACCAGATTTCAGCTGAAGAACTGCCTTGCCAGCTTACAGGCAGAGCAGCACAGTGCTCAGAATTGCTCTGAAATAGCTCCAGTGACCTTGCTGCTTTTCTATTATGTGGGGGAATATTTTCCCATCAACTATTTTTATGGTGAGTGTATTTGCATACAATACAATTCCCACCACTAAGCATCCGTTTCCTTTGTCCATAAGTTACGTACAGGACAGAAATGACAACACAATTGTTTTGCCAGAATTGGATCAGAACTGAATTAGTATTTTCTATGGTACATTTGTAGATCACAGACCTTCACAGAATCAATTTAAACTTCACAAGGGACTGAGGAAAGATGCAGGGAAATGCAATTTGCAGGTTTTGTTTCCCCTCAGTGATCATACTGAGCTGTATACAAAAAATGCAGTCCAAACACTAAAAGAAGTTTGAATCAGTCTGAACTGTTTCTGCTTTTCTTAAGACTGCAAATAGTTACATTCATGGCTTAGAGCTGAGAAACAGAGTATTTTAAAGCTATTTAGGTGTAAAATTCACTCTAAAACCTTGAAGGTTTCCAGTGAAGGCTGCAGCATCCTCCTCTGATACTCCCTGTGATTTCTTGCTGACACAATTGTAGCACTAAAGACCTTTGGGAGTACAGAAAATCCTTCACAGCAACAAATATCATCAGTTTAAAGTTGGTTTCAGGGATTTCACAGGACTGGAGCGCTTTAAAAATGTGCATAAACACTGGAAAAGTCTACATATTCCACTGTTTTCCTTGAGTTTCAATGAACACTTGGACACTGTGACAATCTCTGGGTTTACTGCTCTGATAGCAAACCTTTACACATAAATGGAAGTTAAATAAGTTCATCTGCTTCAAAACAGGAGATCCACCATACTCATTTCAAAAGATCTTTTGAAACAACAGACCAGACATTTCACAAAGGAGTTCAAGAGACTCACCTGATCCGTAAACCCTCTCCGTAAGGTAGGATGGAAAAAGCCACACACAGTGTTCGTTTAGCACAGATTAACACTATCCTGTAAGCAGATAGGAAAAGATGAGGTTATGAATTAAGATCCAGAAGTTATAAATCAGCTTTTTATGGAATATGAACACAAGACTCCTTCTTATCTTGTTCTGCAAGTCACAGATACTGCTATGGATTTCATGTTTTCAGAAAGCAGCACAAAAGCAGATGTTTCATTCTGATCCTGCAGGTCCTTGGGGCTAAGCTCTATATCAAACCCAGACTTCAGAAACTGCCATCACCTTGGGAGCTCCTCAAAGGAGATCCTAGTCTTTAAATAGATATCTATATTTATGTAATTTTTACATAAACCTCGTGAAAAGGTCTAGATAATATTTTACATTTAGATGAAACCTCACACTTCCATGAATAATAAACATGAATGCAGCCTCCCCTTTCTCTTCTGCTTAGCAACTATGAGCCAAGAATTTGGCTAAAGCAACTCATTCTCCTTACATCTTCCTCAGGTCTGAACTCTGTGTATGAGAGATAAGGAAGGTGTTAGGAGAGAATGATTTAACCTCCTCAAAGTAGATGGCAGAATCATCACTGTATTGCTGCAGATGTAGCAGATAGAAGCACCTACTGCCTTTGATAGATGTCTGTATAAAACAAGGCCCCAAGGACATCCCCTTATTCCCACTGATGTCTAACTGCATGAAACTACAATCTGCTACTGAGCACATCTTACTGCACCCAACGACAGGTGGAACCTTGATCTCCAGAACTTACCTGCTGTTCTTAGTGTCATACTGCCTCATATTCTTGATGAAGTGCATCTTCTTCAAACTTTTGTGCCTTGGAGACCCAGATATATGCTTGGTTCTGCAATTAGAAAAAGAAAAAACAAACAAACCCCAGATCTGTTAAGTGCTCTGAAAAGAAAAAGTCATGCCAGTTGTATGATCAGATGGCAGCACTAGCATGCAGGACCTCAGATATTGGCGTGGAAGAGGGTGGAGGGAGGAGAGGACTGCATGCAACGAGTTGAGGTTAATGCTGCTTTTGAAAAAAGTACCTTCGTACAGTGGCATATTCCACTATGTCTTCTAAAAACTCTAGAGAGCAGCGCTGGGAGATAAAACGCCTTCTGCAAAATGTACAACACCACGAAGAGTGAACAATATTAGTTCATGGCCTCTGAGTTTATGAACTGCAACAGATCTATGAGCTCTTAGGGACAAATGGCAGGTTTTCTGGTTTGGTTTTTTTTTGTTGTTGCAAGAGTGCTTAACTAAGAGTTTGAAGTTCCTAAAAAGGCCAAGAACTTGTCTCCCCCTCTAGGACCCTTGAAATACATATTTATACCAACTTCATTAGCCAGAGCATTCACTATCTTCCACACAGAACACCTATCTAAAGGTTAAACACCTAAAAAAGCTTCCGAACGCTCGTTTAAAACCTCGTAAGAAATGTCACAAAGAGATCAAGGCAAGGGAGTAAGTCATTTTATATCAATTTAAGCTCAGAGACAGGTACATCTGTATGATGACCAAACATCTGTGTGCATTCTCAATTCAGACCAGTTGTCTGCAGCTGCAGGAGGCAGCAGACAGAGTCTGTGACTGCAGCTCCATAAAATTGACAGATCTCTCCGGAAAACAATAGGGAGGGTTATTAGAGGAAGCAAAGAGCATTTGGCACCCATCTGAAGTCCCAGAATGGAAGATGCAAGAATAATAGTAGGAATCATGTGAGTTAGGGTAACAGTAATAGGATATTACATTAAAGCAAAGAAAAAAAATAGACTTTGCCAGAGTAATTGTCCAAGTCAAGTACTTCTTTGTTGGTAGAGATTTTCAAATGAATTGTGCAATTTCCATAGGAACAATGCACTTGGATTGAACCAGCACCAGCAAAATGCTGACACCACAACTACCAGATGCCATATTTTCTGCTTTTGTTTCAGCATACATTGTGCTACATTTTTAGCACAAGCCATGCGTGTTCAAGTCCAAGGTTTTCTTCCCAAGTAACACAGTAACTCAGCTAAGGGATAATGGTGCCAGGAAAGTCAATGTAGAAGCAGCACAAGACAAAAGTTGCAGGATTGACAAGATCTACTTCTGGCAAAAAAATTAAAAATTAAACTGTATCAGAGCAGACTCTCAGCAGTGCTGTTCAGGCATTGTTAAAAGAAAAGAAAAGCTCAAAATTCAAACAGGTAGGAGGGTGAAAAATTAGGGTCCCTTTCAGTAAACACAAGAGAAGTAAATCCTCCCACAGGACTAACACCTTTAGTATTGTTAGACTGCCTCCTACAAATAGCAGCCATTAAGGTGCTACTGGAGAACATTCCTGGCACAGCTTCAACACCCTTCACCAGCATTTCAGTTTTAAAATGATTATTACATTTTGTGCTTTCCAATGAGAACAGCACAGGAACGTGTAACATTTCCACGTACACATGGTTCTCTAGGCTAATTTGGCACCTAAAATGCAATAAAAAACCCTTCATGGAATGTGGATGAAACCCTTCATGAAATGCAAACCTCCTGGCATGAATGCAGTTGGTAACATCCAGAGTCTTCCTCCTCTCCCAAGGGAGACCTGACTGGATGGAGACAGAAAGACGCCGTGTATGGCAAGCAAAGGGAAAACACAGCTAATGCCAATGGGCACTGGTACAAAAAAAGCACACAGTTCTGTAAAAGGATGCTGGTGTGAGTGACAAGACAGATTGGCAGAGGCACAGCAAGACCCTCACTACTAACTCCACAGTGCTGCAGATGCAGCTGCCCACGGGGTCAATGCAGGATCTCCATGGTATAGACCCACCCAGGGTGTTACACCTTCGGAACACATCCTTTTTTTCTCAGGAACAGAGAGTGACAAACACCCGAACCTGCTGCTCTGAGAGCATATCTGGAAGTACAACACTGCTGCAGTGAAGGGAAGATCCCACCCCTCCACTCAGAACCACAATGACTCATCCCCACTCTGCCAACAGGAAACTTCATTTTTAGCTACACTTGTAAATAATTTCTGCCCTCGGTGAAACTGTCACCTTGGAGGAATCCCTGATGCTAAGCGAGACACACTCCCTCAAATCTCAAAACAGGGTCTATGTAAAGATCTCTCACTAATCCAGAGTACCTGAAGCAGTTTGTATGCTCAAACCAACGTTTTACAGCAATACAACCCTCACCACAGACTCAGAGACTCTTTCATGCACTACTTGGAGCATGCAGCAAAATTTAACACTTTTTGAGTAGTCTGCACTTATTTTTATATATATGTATACATACACACATCTATTTGCTTTATTTGAGTGCTCTTCTCATACAGGCAACCAACACCTCAACAAGAAGCTGCCCAGGATTGCTCCAGTGACTGCTAGCTTCAATGGAAAAAAAATGTCAAGTCACCTATCCCATGCTAAGCAGCTTCACCAAGAATAACACTTCTTGCTTGTGTTCTGACCCACTGGAATTCAAAGGATTTTAAGTAGTTTACACAGTGTATTTCTTGCTAAATGCAACATAAATACTAAGAATACTAACATCTGTATATAGATGTGAGTTACCCTATGCATGCCCTTACGATGTGTGACCTGACAAAGAGAAATCAAAGTATCCAATATGAAAATGTTTATGGGTTCCCTAGAGTAGGCTGTAATTTCAATAGTATCCTAAAAGTTCAAATGTGCCTATTTGCCAGTAGCAGCTATTGCCCTGACAAGCTACAGAGGGTTTGGTTGGTTATATGTCCTTGGCCAGGAGTTCAATTTTGGGTGCTTCCCAACCTTTTATTTCAGGAGCCAATAAAGGCCAATGCAGGACCCTCCCAGATGATTAAGAACAGACAGTGTGTTTACACAGTCAGCACCTCCAAGCAGACCCACCAAGAGAGAAAACACAGCCCATGCCCAGAGATAAGGGGCTATCAAACAGAGGAGTTCTGGATTACGCCTTGGCTTATCTCTGTACACACACACATGAACTCACACAATCCAACAGTGCTGCCAAATCCCATACAAGCTAAACATGCACTTAGAAAAGGCCCACAAGAAATCCTGTGTTCAGAGAAAACCCCAACAAATGATGTTCTGAGCTACATTTTGACTTCTGCTCTGGAAAGCAGTAGCCTGCTCACACATTTATCCTTTCTAATGGATTTCCCACTGAGGAAACCCAACTTTTGAGTGTTTCCAGCTGCAGACTTGTCCTCCCTGGACCTGCCAGTTTCCCACCAAGTGCTGGCAGAGAAACTCTCTCCAGAAGGTGAACACTGCACAAGCAGCATGTGGGATCCCCAGCCCTGAGATTGAGACATAGCTCTTAAATGTTCCCAGTGGAACAGGACACAGCTAAGAGCAATCTATGTTTAGCACCGGTAATCCATACACGTCCTGTCTTATGAATGGAAAGGAAAAAGCTGGTTAAGTCACAGCTCCAGATTACAGAGCAGTGACCTTGGTGATGGCTTGCCAAGAGTATTTTCCTACTTCTTACCCACACTGGGTTACCTGTAGACACCCAGGTGGACAAGGGTGAAGTTTTGGGATGTTGTCATAGTTGGAAGGGTCCAAGTTGACCATTCTTGAGCAGATATTATAGTTGATGATGAAAGAGATGCTGACCCTGTGCTATCAGATGTGGCTTCAGGCCACAGAAACCTCCTCCACTTCTGCTCCTGGGCCACTGTGTCCTCTAATGGATGGTATGGCAGCCCTATGGGCACTCATTGCCCCACTCAGCAGTCCCAGGTTCTGCAACAAGCAGCCCAAATGGTAGCCAATGATATTACTTAAGCATGTGTGCAGCTGCCATTTGGCCATTTTGAAGCTACTCTCCATTTTGCCCTTCAGGTTCTACATTTCTGCCACAGCAGGTGAACAGACCTTCTGGCCTTGCTCCTTCCTAAAGGGTGAAATTGGAAGTTTAAGCTGGAAGGTTCTAAAACCTTGCTGGGATTCTCCTCCTGTCCTGATTAACCCCCACTCCTCTCAGAGACAGGTCTGCACACAGCCAGAGTTCAATCAGCATTCAGCTTTTTTCACCAACACAGCACCCCAAGTTCATCTTATGCTATAATTTCTTATCCTTATCACTTCCAGGTTCCCCAAGCCCTGTGATATGAGCATTCAAAGATGCAGAAAGAGCTGGACAGTGACGTGGCTGGACTCCTTCTCTAAAGGGCCTGGCAGTGTGGATTTGTTTCAGCTGGAGTTGCATCCCTGTCCCTGCTGCTGGGGAAAGATGCTGTGCTGCATGCACCCACGCAGGCACACACCCCAGGCACTGGGCTAAAATTAGCAGCAAGGCTGATATCCTCTATTGCTCTTTAGCCATCCATACTGCTAATAGATGAGTGCAATGGAGGAGGTCAAGGATTTTTAATTACTGTGTAAAATGAGGGCCTAATAGAATTTGGTTTCCTATTTCTCACTCGGGTTTTATTTTAATAATGATGTCTCTTTGTAAGGCCCTTTACAGGCCTCAGTACAATCACAGCTGTCAAGGGGCTGAGTTATTAATATAACAAGTACAAAAATAATTTCTTGGTTTTTGGAAGCACAAGCTTATTAACAACTGCCAAAGGTAATTTGCACAAGAAATCCAGATCCCAAATGCTGTTTACAACACAAAAGGCATACCTGTCAGATTTGTTTTTCCAAGACATTTTAAAAGACTAAGTTGTATTGTTTTCCTTCCTTACGGACGAGCTAACAAGCAGATATGAACCATGCTGGGTTTGACTAGGTAAAGTATTGGCATCAAGGGATTAGGAAAACTAGTCCCAGTTTTTAAGCTTACTTTTTAGCAACTGTTATTTCTTATGCAGCCCAGGAGACATTTGCTGTTTCCAGGCTTGCATCCCAGAACGTGGGAGTGGGAGCATCCCTGTTCTGCTATCAGTGCCCTGTGCCTCACCACCCTCAGTGCTTACATTAATGAGTTTCCTACTCAAAAGCAGATTGAGTACAGCTCACTGCTAGCAACAAGTTCTCAGTAATTAAAGTCAAAAGAAGTCAAGAGTCTGCATTTATACCGAATCACATCAAAAGCAGGTCTTTAGTAAAACAAATTACTTCACAAGGAATCTGTACCACGAAGTGCCTAGCACTGAGCATCTTCATGGATAGATGGTTTCAGCTCTGAGGTTCAATGAGAAGCAGCAGCAGAGAAGATACTCTGCATGACCAACACTAAGTGTACAGCTCAGTGCTCCTTCGTCACAAAGTCAGTTACTTGCTGTTTTATGGCACCACAAACGTGCAGTTTGGATTGTGGGCCACCATCCCAGGAGCTCATTCTGACATTTGTTTAAGTATTACACTGCCAGAGAATAAATACAAGTCTCACAGCAGGGCTAGTTTAACTTATTCCTCCAGTAATCTTCATTTTAAAGAGTAAACTGAAATCTGCCACATGAGCATGGAAAGTACTTGTAGGCTTCAGAGCAGGTCCCTCTGTGAGAGCTCAGGATGAGGGAGGAGGTGTAATTCCTTCATCTTTGTGTTCTTACTCAAGGATTGTTTGCAAAACTGAAGGGGCACTAGGGGCTTTCCTGCTGGTCCCATACAGCCAGGAGAATCTTACACTCCTCCAGCATCAGTAAAGTCACATGCAAGGAGAGAATGTGTCATACAACCTATGGGACAGGCAGGAAGGAACAGAAATGACATATAATTTGAATGAAGGTGGAGGCAGAGTAAGTAGGAAACTCACTAAGCCTGGAGAGTTTTAAATACTAACAAGGAAAGAAATTAGATAATCTTCACAGCAGCTGCTCATTCACTGCTGATTCACTACCACATATGATTAAGACCTAATGCTCCCAGGAAACGAGCTTTGTATTCATTGTGTTTCATAAATCACATTGTTTCGGTGCTAAGAGTGTTTAGACAACCCAAGGATAAAACAATGCCTTCCAGTAAGTATTGTGAAAAGCAGCTGCTACGACAGCACCACCAAACCAGATGTAAGCTTTGCTGTGCCCTGAGCCCACTCCTAAAATCCCTGCTGCTTCTCCCAAAGCAAACTAGCTGTGCTGGCCAGGACACAACCAGGATAGCTCCAAATTTCTATTGGTTTCTGGAGGTGTTCCTAGCTCACCAACGTGGCTCCTCCTATGCTTTTCTCTCTGCTTACTAAGCACTGAACTGCTGACCAAACAGGCACGTGAAATGCTAAGTGTGTCCTTGATGACACTGTGGGTATTATGCTAGAAATATTCATGCACTTCCCTGAGAGATGATGCTGTCGTTTCATCATGTGCCTTGGTAAAATAAAAGCCTTCAGCACAATAAAACTCCCAAATTAAACAATAAAAAAAAAAAAAGAAAGAAAAAGAGAAAAGCTTTTTAACTGGGAAGGAGAAGAAAATTCAAAACAGGCGACTGGAGGAAACCCAGTTAAAGCAAGTTAGAGAGGTCTCCTAGTGTTTTTATGAGCACTTGGCTCTTTCCATCGCGTCAGTCATCCCCTCCAACCAACAGCCAAGAGATTGTAGCCTCACCAGGACAAAATTTTATGCTTAAACTACAGCAACCATGACAGAGCCAGTGCAAATCTGTCCATGCTGTTGAGCAAGCAGCTCTGACCTGCAGCAGTTCAGCCTGTGCTGTGGCTGGCTAGCAAATGGAACAGCTACTCAGCTCCGAGGCAGGTCTGCAGCTTGGGTACCACCACACTGAGCAAGAGCTGGCACAAGAGGAGCATTCCCTGGAGAAGGTGGCTGCTTAGAGGCAGTGTGTCCCAAGCTCCTAGGAAAGGGCTGCCAGGATCACAGCCTCGGGCAGCAAGGTTTTAGCTTTAAAGACTCACAATGTCTTGTGAATCAGAGAACCACCTTGTGAAACACTTTGCTTTGATTGCACTTATGAGACCTGTTAAGTTTCTTCATGTAACACCTTTTCCAGGGAATAAGCTGTAATTTATGGTGGGTTAAATACACAACAACAATAAACCAAAGGTTAGGTGTTTAGAGCTCTGTGGCTTTAGCTGAACACCCTCCATCAGCAGTCACCTGCATTATCACCTGATAATGTAGGTGATAAATACCCTGTGCTCATTAAAGAGCCCAAATTTCATTGTGTATTTCTCAAACTACAGAGTCAAACAACTTCAGAACAAGCATCAAAAGAAGGCTCAGAAATATCTTCAAGCTCCCTCAGCTTGACAGCCTCACTGGTTGACAGATGGAAAACAAGAGGAACACAGGATTTAATATATAACCAAATAATTGCTTTTAATATACTAAATATGGCTAAATATCCAATGCAACAGAGAATTCTGCAAGTCACTTCCTCTCCCTCCAACTGCTTTGTTTTCCCTTTTAAATCAAACCAACCATACCCAAACCCAGAGCAGAAGTGCTTGTCTGTAGCTCAGAACTACTCTTTCAAACAGAAAGCAATGATTCTTCCATCTCTACCTCATACCACAGTTCACAGTAAACTGCAAAAAGCTGAGAACCATCACTAGTAATTTCTGAACCAGCTCACTCTTGGCACCAAGAGCACACACAGCCCTGACAAAGAAGCTTCACCCACAGCTGGGTGAGACAGCCATCCAGTCTGTTGGCAAAGCAGATGCAAGTTTGGGCAGCCCACATCACTGCAAGTATCAGGAAGGACCTTGGGGCTAAGCAGAGTTAGGTAAAGAACATTAACAACCTAAACATGTCCTTCTCACCAGCACCCACAGCACGCAGCATTCAGCTGCTGCTCAATGTGACCTTTGGGAGCTCTGAGTGCTCGGACTGGGGAGAAGGCATTAGTTCACCAGCTGAGATCTTGGGGGAAGAAGGCAAGGAGGGAAAGGAGATAACTATGTTAGACTGTGAATCAAAAAAATGATGTTTTAAGCCAGTACAGAGAGATCCTGCAGACTCCAGAGTTACACTTGAAAATAATGGTCCAATAAAGCTTGTGTTATTTTTCCTGACTTGAAGGAAGTCTGTAAAGTAAATCTTACAAGTAAAACACTAGAAAACAGCCACAAATGCTGTGCTGCTATAAAGGTTTTGGCAGTATATTCCAGTTCATAGCAGAAGAGCACCAGGATAAGGAAGCTCTGACTACAATGCTCCTACAGGATGTGCTCAGTGGAGGACTGAATGAGCCCCCAAAATTAAGTCATTCCATTTTTTATATTTAATTTAGTAGCATTTTCCTTCTTGGCTGGTGATTCCTTGACTTGAAGCAAGACAACATTACGACCATCTTCACCACCTTCTGCAGAGAGGAGCTGCGAGCTGGCAGCAAGGGAAAAGGAAAGGTGGAAACAGAACTTCCAGAGCATCCCCTATCCTGCAGTATCCCAAAACCTGCTGTGAAGCCTCCTGCACAATCACTTTGAAAGGCTGCAGAATCTGTCCACAGGTAAAATCAGCTGCAAGTACAGTTAATTCTGCACAGATTACTCCTGCCTGGAGAGCAAAGTTACTTTAAAGCCTCTGGACATTCTCAAATGAAGAGGTCAAATGACCTTGGTGTTAGAAGTGTCTTGGATCATCTGACCCAGACCCATTCGCAGAGGTGTGCAGGATACAAGGACATGGATTTTCTGATCTCCAAGTTTCCTGCTAGGCATACAACTTACTTCTTCTGGTTCATATTGGACATATGCAATTCACCTGTGGTTGCAAACATGAGAGAGAGCTGCTGAAGCAACCTGCTTACTGGGGAGGAGACTGCAGCCTTAACATTTCAGCTGACTTTTAAAGAAAGTTCAGGTTAAGAACTGCCCCAAGCAGTACATCCCAGTCTACTGTTCACCTCTGAAAGGTCAAAGCTTACCAGCTCTGACAGATCTTGCTGCTTCCTGAAGAGTACCATGTGCTCAGCTTATTCCAAATGAAGTTCAAAATCAAAACAAGGCTTTTAAACATTTTATTTCATCCATCTCAACTCAGTCTGTTTATCAGCAGAGGGTTTTTTTATAAAAATATTTATGTTTCTTGAAGTGACAACAGCAGCTAAGCTGACAGTAGGACAAAATAACACGTTAACCATCATAAGTATAAAATCCTGACCAAGCATTTCTGCCGTTTCACCCAAGGAACTAATCTGATAACACCTATGTCAGCAATCCAGCAACCAATTAACACTTAAAAGCAGAGTTGGTCCAAAGTGTTGCTGTTATCAACCACTGTTTAAACTCCCACTCTTAAAATGACCTAAATTTGCTGATAAATCAGAAATGACTGAGCTATCACGAACACTCAGTTCAGCTCCCTGACCACTGAACTCCAAGGACATTAAAGCATCAGTTGCAAATAATTTAGTCTCTGTATTTATTCTTAGGCCCAGAAAAATGCAGCAAATTATGGGAAAACCAGCTGCTTTACATTACACTGTACAGAAACCTCAGAAGCACAACAAGCATTGACATTCAGGGCTGTTGTTTCCATTTTTCATGCAACCTGGCTATTTCCAGAGCCCTCTGTTATCTGTGTTTCCCCAGAAAGCTCTGCCAGTTTCAGACCCAGCTGCAGAAATTCATTAAAAAGCTGTGAATGCCGATTTGTTCACTGCTTGCTGCCTCCCTCCACTGCTTTCTGTGAGGGCTGTTCTTTGAAAGAACAAAAGAGCAGAGCAAGATGTAAAAGGAGAAGGGAAGAGGGACGGCAAGCAGAGCAGGCAGGCTGGTATAACACAGCATTGTAATTGAAGATCCTGTAAACAGAAGATTCCTCAGGAAAACAAAAGTGGAAGGTTAAAGTCATTAAGTTTATAATGCTCAGCCAGCAGCACAATGAAACTCAGCATCCAGATTGAACAGTGCCTCCTCTGCTGAGGTTTCCATCCTAAAGGACCTGACAGCTACCAAGGAACTCCAGGTTACAGCAGGTGAGCAGATCTCTTGTTCCCTGGGCTGTACTGAAGATCCTGCTTGTTGCTAATAACTAACCATTGACTCTAGCAGAGTCATGACCTGCTCTGACCCATGCTGGCTGGTCTCATCAGCTTCTTGTAACTTCTCAATCAAGTCAAACAACATCAAGTTTTGCAATAAAACTCTGCCCAATGATAGTGTCAGTTCTAGATTAAGAGATCTCCATGGACTGAGGCAAGCCCCAGCATGATGAAATTTGCAGAGACTGCAGCAGTACTAGTAACTGAACACAGACTGGGAACGTCTGAAGATCCTTTGGCCCATGCTCCTGATGCATCTAAGGGAAGTTCCAACCAGGACAATTCAGAGCAGCTCCTGACAGTGACTCTGAAAGGACTCTGAGGAGAGCAACTGCTTTAAGTGGGCACCAAAGATTAAAAGCCCAGGATAGCAGTGCAGATTCCACCTCCTCCTTCCCTCCTGTACCTTTGGATGATGCAGGCAGTTGACAATCTAGTGTAGCAACATCACGGTATGACAAAACAATACCCAAATTCCCAAGTCCCACTAAAAGGAAACCCATTTTGTGATTGTTGGTTGCTGAATCTTATTTTGCAAACAGCTCATCCAACACAGAAGAGGAAGGAGTATAAATTCACTGTCCTGCAGGAAAGAAAGTCCCTGAATCGTTCCTCCTGTATTTGCAACAAGAGGAGATGTCACTGCTCTCCCGGGATGAAGGGATACTCTGTAACAGAGCAAAGCATAGCATCATCCAGGGCAAAAATAAAGTGCTCTAAGTCCCTCACCCTGCAAGTTGACAGTGAAATTGTAATTACAGAGGGATGGTTTATCTCACCCACTTCCGTGCCCAGTGTGACTGGGAGGAGGTACATTAGGTCTAACTAAAACTGCCCTGTTGTCAGGAGATATATCTCCATATAAAGATGTGGAACTTCTGCCTGATCGTTTCAGTGGATGTTCTTTTCTCATCTTTAAAGATAAAACCCAGATGAACTCTGACTCCAAACCACCCTCAGAAGTAATATACAAAATGATTAATGCAACACAACATACCCTTTCAGCTATCTCTTCCCAGCAGGAAGATTGTGGTCTGTTTTGTCATTACCCACACAGAAGACCTTTGGCTCCCTCGATTGCCCTCTCGAACTTCTCCGTACCTTTTATTTCCCATTTATCATTCTTTTCAGGTAGATTGATTAGAATTACTGTAGTGGAACAGCTAAAACCTGATGCCAAAGAAAGAGGCAGGAAAGACATCAAATGAGAAGAGCCTAGGAATATTTTCTTACTGTCCTATTGACTTAGCATGGGAAAGGGAACAACTGAATCATTTACATGAACTCCAACAGTCCAGAACTCTGTATGCACAGACACACCAAATGCCACATCCACAGAGGAAACTGTGCTTGTAAAGATCTTGACAAAAAACTTGCCCTCAAGAGCTTTACCTGCAATGTTAAAGCATTGAAATGAAGTCACACAGCACCCCATATGTTGGCTTTTGTGCACCAGGAGTGCTGGGAAAGAGCTGTGACACAGCAACACCCTCACTTCAGGCTTTCCTGCTCCACAAGCAGCACACAACAGTGCAATCTGTGCACACAGGACATCCAGCAAGCAGGCCCAGCTTCAATTGCTCCAAGAAATAAGGAAGGAAAAGTCTCTTACAGAACAAGAAAAGTCATGAGTGGTAAGTAACAGTTCAAGAGGAAAAAACACCACAGAAGGGACAACACATGAGGATGCCCACACACTACTGACAAACAGCTACTTCTCTTCAAATTCACCTGAACCTCGAAGAACCTGTTTCCAGAAGACACACTGCAAGACGCACCCCAAAAGGGAACATCCATCAGCTGCATGAGCAAACTCCCCAGCTGTAAAGCCCTGACAACATCTCTATTTCAGCTCACTAACAAAGCTCTGGAAGCCACTGTAAAGACCAGGGAGACTTAAAGCCTTTGATACAGCTGCCTATCTGCAGGCTCAGAGGGACAGCTCACTTTACAGAGCTGTTTATGCAAGCAACGGCCTGAAAAAAGAGTTCTTTCACAGCTTAAATCCCCAAGATCCAAGCAGGAGCCTGCCTTCCCAGCGATTAGCACAGCAACACTTTCCGGCTGATAGAAGTCCCTTGGAAACGCAACGGCAATCCTGCTCTGAAGGCCAGAGCATCCTCCCCGGAGGCTGACTCCGAGTTCCCAGCGCACAAGCATTCATTAACGCACAGAGTTACTGCAGAGACAAGCAGCAGAGAGCAGGAGAAAGCACGACACCGGCAGCGTGGCAGCCGCACGGAGGAAGCGTCCTGCCTAGGAGTGACCCTGTCAGCTTCATCTGCCAACAGCAAAACGCAGAGACGCGCTGGGGAAAAGCAGGGTCGGGGCACCGCAGACCTGCAGCCAGAGCCTCAGCGAGCGATCCCCGGCGCAGCTCCCGCTCCTCC
>NW_008664507.1:0-1759 GCF_000695815.1 Acanthisitta chloris | reverse complement strand
TCTACAAGTTTTGCAAGCCCCTGAGCAGAGAAAATTTTCCCCTTTTTTGTCCAGTGTCCCACATCAGTCCCAGTCAGACCAGGCTTGCCTGTGTATACCCCAAGGTCAGAGTACCCAAAGCCTGGACTCTGGCACCATTGACTATTGACCTTCCTAGTTTTTCTGACCATCTCATAGCTCTCACCCCAGACCTCATAGATGGATGTAAAGATGGATGTAAAGATGATACTATTCAACATCTTTGTCAGCAACATAGACAATGGGATCGGATGAACCCCCAGCAAGTTCACTGATGACACCAAGCTGTGTGGGGCAGTCAAAACCCTTGAGGAAAGGGATGCCATCCAGAAGGACCTTGACAGGCTTGAGACATGGGCCAATGTGAACCTCATGAAATTCAACAAAGTGAAGTGCAACATCATGCATCCGGGTCGCAGCAATCCCAGACACACTTATAGGCTGGATGGAGAAATGATCGAAAGCAGCCCTGCAGAAACAGGCTAAGGGGTGGTGGTTGATGAAAAACTCAACATGTCACAGTGTGCTCTTGCAGCCCAGAAAGCCCAGATAGAAAATCGAATCCTGGGCTGCATCAAACAGAGTATGGTCAGCAGGTCGAAGGAGGTGATTCTCCCCATCTACTCTGCTCTTGTGAGACCCCACCTAGAATACTGCATACAGTTCTGGTGTCCCCAACATAAGAAGGACATGGAACTGTTGGAGCAAGTACAGAGGAGAACCATGAAGTTCGTAAGGGGAATTAAGCATCTCCCCTATGAAGACAGGCTGAGAAAATTGGGGCTGTTCAGTCTGGTGAAGAGAAGATTAAATGGAGACCTCATAGCAACCTTCCAATACCTGAAGGAGGCCTATAAAGAAGCCAGAGAGATACTCTTCATTAAGAACTATAGTGATAAGACAGGGAGTAATGGGTGTAAATTGAAAGAGGGGAGCTTTTGATTAGGTATTAGGAAGAAATTGTTTACTGTGATGGTGCTATGACACCGGAACAGATTGCCCAGGGAGGCTATGGATGCCCTAACCCTAGCAGAGTACAAAGCCAGGCTGGATAATGCCTTGAGAAATCTGGTGAAGTGGTGGTGTCCCTATCCATGGCAGGGGAATGTTGGGACTAGATGATCTTTAAGGTCTTTTCCAAGCCCTTAACATTCTATGATTCTATGACTCAGGGTGAAGAAGTCATGATTTTCTCAGTTATCTTGTAGTACTTAAGACTGTGTAAAATATCCACTTTTCTTTCTAAATTCCCTGGATAATGCATGGCTGACTGACAGAAGAGTTCAGAGTCCACAGACCTTTGCCTTTGGATCTTTCCTCAATGTAGTGCCCTCCACAAAAGCTCACTTGATTTCTATAGCTCTTCTACTGGTCTCATTTTATAATCACTTGATCCACCTCACTTGACACTCAACTCAAACTCATCAAAGGATCAGAGACCTTGTGACAGTCTCCATCAAAACAGAAATTCTTTTAAATTCTAATCAAAGCTGAGACATATTGATCCTTCCCTCTGTTATCACTCATAAGGAAAAGGAGTAGCAGCATTCAGTCTCCAGGGTGACTGAATCATATTTTTTCTACAAGCAAGGAACTCTAAAAGGAGAAGGAAAAGGCAAAGTACTTTGACTGTAATAGGTAATTTGAAAAATGGGTACAAAAGCAAAGTTAAGAGTTTCAGTTTCTAAATTAGTGTGACTCTGCCCTGTACTTAACGCTGGTGAGGCCACACCTTGAATAC
>NW_008664506.1:0-216 GCF_000695815.1 Acanthisitta chloris | reverse complement strand
TATAGAGGGTCCCAAAGGCTAAGCTACCGGCTCCGAACTCTCGCGAGATCTCCCATAGACTCCTATCAGCGCTCTCGCGAGACGTTTACGAGCGGGAAGGCGGGGGGAGCCCCCAGGCTGGTTATCTCGCGAGATCTCCCATAGACTTCTATTAGACCTCTCGCGAGATTTCCCTCCGCCTCAGCCGTCTCAGGCTCGGACTCCATTTCCCGGCAC
>NW_008664505.1:87116-87378 GCF_000695815.1 Acanthisitta chloris | reverse complement strand
TTTGTGTGTGCCGGTGCTATCAGCGTACATCGAGCCGCAAATCCTTAAATGAGATTCGTGGAGTGAAACTTGGCCCCGTGAATACCACCTTGTCTGTAGGCTCCGCTGCCATGAAAAGTGGTTCTCGCTACAGTCCTTATGTTACGGATCTCTAGCGAGAGTTTTTAAGTATCAGTTTAAAAAGAAGGGCTTTTGTTGACATCTGTTTTTCTTACACGGTGCCACGGAGACATAGGACCTGCAAAACTGCAGAAGGAGGGCA
>NW_008664505.1:56229-87079 GCF_000695815.1 Acanthisitta chloris | reverse complement strand
AGCTCCTGGCTCCCCAGAGGGTGAAAGGCTCCTGCGTGATCCTGCTTAGAGCTCCTGTCTTCCCAAGGGAGCCAGGACGGATTTGTAGCCATACAGAGGTGGTGCCCCATCTCCCATGTCAGCACACAACCAGAGGCAGTCTCCACATATGCACCTTGAGGGGACTTCTGCTCCTGCCTGATGTGCTGGGTGCCTCTGTCAGGCACATCATCTGTTTGTCAGTACATCCAAGAGAGGGGCAACAGGCACCTTCAGATGGCTTCTGCTGGGGAGATGGGGCTGGGGCCTCCCACCTCATGCACCCTCCATGCATCCCCTTGTGCTGTACACACAGCTTCACCTCGCCCATGCCAGCCCCATCCCCACTCAGATACCACATAGCTGCCCCTTCCCACTGGTGTACCTGCTCACTGGGGATGCAGCCTGGCCACAGCAGCATTGGAGTGTTTCATTTCCACACCCTGCTCTTCCTCCTTATTCCCCCCTTCTCACCAGTCTGGGACAGACCACAGCTCTCTGGTTCCGTCTCTCCAGCACTGGGGAGGCATCAGAGGAGACCTGCAAATCCTCACCCCAACAGCTTTTATTACACCTAGCCCTTTCCTCAGGAAGGAGATATCCCATGAACCGCAGTGGAAAAGCCAAAGGAGCACAAAGGGTGTTGAGTTCAGGGTTTGAACAAGCTACAGCCCACTCATGGATTTAACTCAAAATTTTGACAATGGAACAAAAACATCATTGCAACGAGACAGCTGTTTTTACTATCAAAATCTCTCAGATCAGTTTGACTGCAAAGTGCGTTCCTACAATCCGAAGGAGACAAAGCTCCCAGCATCAGTTTGGAGCTGGCAGGTTTCCTAGCATGAGCTACCTCCCGCCGGCCTAGAAAAACCAAAGCTCTTTCAGTTGTTATTCTCCATCAGTTCTCGGCACTAACCCCCTGATTTCCCTATGGATTATCTGCAGTTCTGAGTTTACACTGCTCTCACATTAAACTCTGAGTGATTGCTGGTTGGGGGAACTTCCTTGCTGCCTTTCTCACCTGTAATTGTGGTTCTGGTGTAGGGTCTCTGAAGTACAAGAAAGTCCTTAGATCCATCTTGAAAATAAATCTGTTCCTTCCCCCCTCCCCTGCCCTGCCCAAAAGCCTGATTGCCACATTAACTCCTTTTGAAGCTGGTCTTAACAAGTAACTTCATATATACTAATCATCTAAAAATGCCTTGCTTGCAAAATTCACTTGACCCCTGATTTCACAACATATTTGAATATATGCTTAGTTTTATGCATGTGAATAGTCCTACAACAATCAATACAATTATTTACTTAAGTGCTTAAAGTCAGGCAGGTATTTAAGAATTACTATTGTTGCTGGTAATGCCATGGCAAGCCAGACTGAGACCAGGACCTCATTGTTTGCACAGCACCCCTCACACAAAAAGACACTCCTTGTCCCTTTCAGTATAAGTGATTTTTGTAAGTTGTGAGTAAGTTGTGAATTGGTGCCAGAAACACCTTTCTTGAGCTGGTGGGTAAACATTATTTGTCTACTCTAATATCCTTTTTATTTACTGAAAACATTGTATGCAATATTTAGAAAAGCAGATAAGGGCACAGTGGGAAGAGGGTGCAAAGAGGAAGATAAAGGATATTTTCTCAATTAGGAATTTTGAGTATTTTCATCATTGTTAGTATCCAGCAAAATACCTGTAGATCTTAAAGGCTATTTAGAAAGGCAAGGGAACAAAATGGGTCTGGCCCATTAGTGAGACTGTGTGTTGGGGTCCAGGCTGTAAGATGAGAGTAGGACCAAGTCTTAGCTGACTTGATGAAGGACTCCATCAAGCTGGGCCATGTCAGCCATATAATGCCAGGGATTTCTCAGAGCAGTGGAAGTTTTTTTTTGTCAAAAAACAAGGCATCTTTAGAAGGGCATTTGTTTTACTTGTTACTCTGTGCTCATTTCCATGCACCATAAACGTAAAGACTAAATCGAAATGGTGCAGAAACCTCCACATCTTCACCCGTGGAAATGCTCACAATCACTGGGCTAGGTGGTAATGTCCCAGACATATTTAGGAGCTAATGGTCCTCCTTGGGCACCTGAGCTGTCAGCACATACCCTGTCCTCAGGGACTGGGGAGCAGTCTACTGCCAGAGCCTGGTATCATCCCAGAGTGTTGGAGAGCCTACAGCCACACCTCAGCCTCTCTGAGGCTTTCCCAAATTTTAATTACCGTGGAAAGTGTATTTCCCTTGAGGCTATATTACCAGTTTTTGCTGTTGACCTCATTGTCCTAATGAACAGAGCTATGTCAGTACAAACAACTGGTTCCATTTTTAAAAACAAAAAATGAGCAAATATTGAACTTCAGCATCCTCTGATGTGATTCCAGACTCTGGCACAAACCAAGGTGAGAAATTCTCAAAAAGGGCATAGAGGATTTGTTGGGGTATTGAATATGGTTAACCCAGAGCACAGGAACAGCCTAAGTGAGAAATCGCTTAACAAAGTGTAAGAATTTAAAAGCAGTGCATTTTGGGCTCTTACTAATTGTTCTCTGGCCCTTGGGTTCATGTTTTCAATTTCTCTTTGTGACCACAATGCTGAGTAACTTACTTGTCTTCTAAAATTAAATCTGGGAATCTCACATTTTCATGTTTTCACATAATGCCAGAGCTCATGCTTTGTGGAGAAAAAAGCCCAAAACAAATCCAAAACACCCTAACCCTCACATTTTAGAAGACTTTCAGCAAAGTTGCGAAAGTTGGCAACCATAATATTTCCTAACACATTATTTTGTGGACTGCAGTGAAATTTCATTCTCAAGGCTAATGGTTGCTAATCCTCTCTGAAAAATGCCCAGAATTACTGCTGCTGTAATTGTTAGACATCATTAATGTGTGCATCATTTTAAAAACAAAGGAGAGGTAGTCTGTCCTCAAGTAATTAGAGGATAAATAACACGAGCTAGAGATTATTTTTACTTTCTTTGCTGTAAAGCTAAACAAAATTACCTAAAAATTAGCTCTCATGTATTGGTGCTCAGGCCTGCAAGATACTAAGGATCTGATTCTGGAAAGACTTCAAGCATATAGTTAATTTGAACACCACCAGACTGTCCTCAGTGCAATAAAGCACTTAGTATGGGACCAACTGTGCAATGGCATTGCCATCCAAGGGAGCTTAGCAGTGCTATACTTGGTGTACTTTTGGTGCCAAAAGGCTCAGCACCTTGTAGGATGGATTCTGCCAGGGATAACAAGAGCTGTGTCAGGGTCCAAACGCCAACATCTCACGTTCAGAGCCAGAGCCATCAATTTCAAGATGATTCTTCTTGTTTCTCAGAACTCCTTGTTTGAAAGTCGCAGGCCACGATGTTAAACACATTTTATCTCGGTCCTTAGTGCTGCTGATAAGCCAATATGTGTTGTTTAGCCTGTTTCATCAAAATTCAGAACATTTGTAACTGATAAACAAAGTGCATGTTAGCTATTAGAGCTCAAAATTAGGCAGGCAGTAAAAAGTAATCTGAGAGGAGAACTGTAGCTACTGATACTATTGAAGCTGGTCTAAAACATATGGTTTCCAAGCGTTGACACAATGCACAAAAATAAAACCCTGCGACTGAGGAGTGCCTCATCTCTTCACCACTAAGTGATCAAATATGCCTGTTTGTTTTTTAGGTTTATGTCCCCTTCCTCTTTCTGGTTTTCAAAAGTAGGAGCTTGCTATTTAATATTAGCTGAAGATTTGGCCCTCTGTACTGGCTGCAGACGGGCTTCATTAATCAATTTCCACTACTGGCTTGAAATGAGAAAAACCAGAATTTTTTACATTTTTTTTTTTTAAATACCCTCCCACTATTTTGCTTGGAATTTCTCCTGTAGAAACAAAAGATCCCTCTACTCCATCCTTCCTGTTTCCTCGTGCTTGAGCAGAAAAATGTTTTGTACTGTGAAGACAATGAAATTTCACAAATAATACATCCACTGACAGAAAATGTGTGATTTGCTGCAGGTTGGGATCCTGCCACTCTTCCTGCAGCCATCTCTAACACCAGGAATAAACCAACTTTCACCTGCGAGTGCAGCTGCATAGCAATTAGTTTGCATGGAAATGTATTCAAATGACATTTTCCTTAAAATGAAAAATAAGTTTTGTGACCATTTTGGGTCTTTTTTTTTCCTTGATTTTTTTTTCAAGATCTCTTCTAATAATGCAATGGGAGAACAAAATTCCTGTGTTGTGGTGCTTTTCTTAGCTTTGCATGGAGCATTATATGCAAATAGGTGATTGGTGCTGACTCACTTCAGCACATGCAGTGATGAACACAACTCTGACTGTGGGAATGGCTGTGACTCTGCTGGTGGAAGGAATGATGGTCTGTGGGAGAGATTTGAAAACCTGATACTGAGTGAGAGCAATATTTGAAAGTCAAGGTTTGATGTTATTTCAATTGCCAGTAATAAAAATAATAATAAAAAAGTCATTGGGAAGAATTTGGAGGTTGATCCGTTTGGAGAGGAGGTGTAGGATTGTGAGGGGTTTTTTACACTAGAGCAGAGCTTGGAAATGGCCAATTTTCAGTTTTAATCAATATGTGCATTAAAAGTCAGATAAAAAAACTAGTATTAACTGTTAATCAAAGCGCATTCCCTTTGAAAACCGTGTGTATTGGTGGTCCACTCATGTGGCTGTGCAGGAAAATGGAAGGATTTGTGCAGTTGCTTTCTCATGGGTCATTGGGGTTTTTTCATTTTTTTGCACTTCAGGTGAAACATTTTGTAGATATCAGCTTCCTCCTCAGGGAAGACTTATAAATTCCACAGACTGGCAAAGCTACTCAAGAATTACAACCTTTGGCTCTGTGTCATTTTGAGTGCAGCAGTATGCATGAGGCAAAATGTAATTCACAGGGCCATCACTGAAGTTGCTTCTGATCCGTATATAGTTGCATCTGTGTCCAGGTAGTTGACATTATAGTAAGCCAAAAAAAGCTGAATTTTGGGTGGGCTGCAAATTAGGCTTTTGATGCAAGAGCATCAAAGTCCCTTGGCTGTGGCTGCAGCAGCAGCTCTGCAGCACTGCTGGTACAGAGAGGCTGACTATTCTTCCAGAAATCTTCCATTTAATTTACCTGGTAGAATTGCAAGTTTTGGAAAGTTCATTGACACGAATCAAAAGTCATCCTTCTCCCACATTTACATCAGATTTTGACTGCAAGGAGGAGTTTGATTTTAGGAATCTGAATGCAAGCACTCCAAAATTTTTTAGTGTACGTGTCCTGGCGGGAATGTCTCCTTATTATGTATATTAAAATTGATAATCAAAGACAAATGCTTCAGTCTGTTATTTTAAACTTGGAGAATGTTTACCTAAATTCTCTCTGCTTTCATTCAAGAATTCTCCTCTGGCTTTGTAAACTGTTCTCTATCTTTAGAGAACGTTTCTTTAAGTCACATTATACTTGATGGAAAAGTAGGGACAAATTCAGTTGTACTTTGAGTGTAATTTAACTGCACCATAGAAACTGACTTTGAAACCTTTCACTGAACTGATTTACGAGCGGAACTAAGGTTTGCTTAGTACAACATTTTCACAGTAAGAGTTACATTCCCACAAAAGGGAATGCTGTCAGGTAGAATGACCATGAGTCAATTCTGTTCAGATAAGTCACTCTGGCTGCCACAAAACTTTGATTAGAAAATTTAACATAATATTTTCAAAATTGCTCCAAACCAGGGCTGGTAAGTACCACCAAACAGTCTGAGAACACAATAGATGTATAAGAGCATTTTGGTAGTTTCCCATCATTAGCAGTCATTGGACTTTTAAATTTGTTTTACAGACTAATGAAGGGGCAGAATGTTATATGCTGGAACTGGAAGGTACCAAAGCACATATGCTTCCAGAGTGCAACTCCTACTGCATTTAGTAATTGCATGGGATTACAAGCTGTAAAGATCCACCCCAAGCAGAAACAATAAATGCTTTTTCCTAAATCCACTGCAAATACAGTAGAATTCAAGAAAATCAGATCTAGTCAGGTAGTGCTAGGAAATCACTAATAGTCTATTCTCAATTTTTTTGGTCAAGAATCCAATAATTCCCTGTTTATTGTGACAGTGATCATTTTGCTAATCCATATTACAGGCAGAAATAAGCCACATTCTCAATCTGTGGGGCCGAGGGCTCTGTGCATCCTTCCAATAACTCACTGGTCACCCTTTAGAAGTGTAAAGCAAGGAAATCAATATGATTTATAGTTTGGGGAGCAATTCTCTGCAGATCAATTTACCAAGGATAATTCTTTTAAAAACTGACGCTGGAAAAATGTTTCCTTTTCTTTCTGTGCTCAAGAAGATAATTAGCCTAAAATGTTCCCTTATGCTCCAAAAATGTGACTTTGCATGATCTAATTTTTACTTTGTTTTTGCTTAAGCTTACATGCACCTTCCACTCCTGTGCACTAGTGCAGAGAGTGCTTGGGCTGGAGGTGGCACTTTGTGTCCTTTCTTGGTGGAGAGAGGGGACAAACAAACCTCTGCCTTACAGAGCACAGCTCAACAGTGACCCAGGGGAGTCTCTCATCAGCTAGGCTATGAGCAGAATAACTTGGGGCTTTCAAAGAGAAGTTATTCCAAGTTGTGGGAGGTATTATGATAAGATCTCCATCTGGCTTGGAGCAATTTGAGTACTTCTACTTGTTTATACCATTTTAAATATCTAATGAATACAATATGCTGTCCCCAAAATAATATTGCATATAAAGCCTGTAAATTTAGAGTTAAAAGTTTCATAAAAGAACTTGGCACATTACCTCTCTGTAAATGTTAACTGAGTGTTCCTTATAATGTTTTCCCAAGCCTCTATTGCACCCAAGAAACAGATGAGGATGTACAGGTAGCTGGGAATCAGAGGAGCCAATCCATTGGTCATGCTTCCTCCCATTCTGCTGTATTTTGTAGCTGATTTTCCACCTCCAGTGACTTTTCACTAGAAGTTTATGTTTTTCAGGGAGCAGCAAATGCCAATAGAATCCCAAGGGAAGGTGGTGACCTAGGAACCAAGTGCAACTCCAGCACAGGCAGTGATTGATGCTGGAAACAGAGGCCACTGAGACCCCCAGATAACAGGAGCAATGAACTGGGTCAGGGCCCATCCATGGAGCCCACTCAGGTGGGGGCAAAGACTAGAAATGAATCAGCTACAGCACAGGACCAAGGCTCTCCCTAGAGTCAAGTCTGGGGACACAAACACCTCCAGCACAGATAGAGGCCAGGTGCCCCGGACTGAGCTTAAATACAGCTCCTGGGCCATGGGCAGGGGCTGTGGGTGAGGGTCCCAGGTGAGGCTGGTCAGGGCAATTAAGTCCTCTTAATACAATCAGGGTGCTGACAGTACCTGGAAATAGTTGTAGTCCAAATTTATCCATTTGTTTGCTTGAGCTTGGTACAGGACATGAGCAAACAAGCCAGGATAAACAGGGTGCCAACTGATGACTTGGGCTTGAGTCCAGTCCTTCAGAGGAAGGTGGTTGTGCAACTGCAGCCTCGGGGTGAGCAGAGCTGGGGGTCAGGTGTGTGGTGGCTGCAGATGGGCTTGGTGCCCAGCAAAGTGCCCCACGGTGACCTGTGTGACTGCACTGCAGGTACCACATATCTGCTGCCTACCAGTGTTCTACTGGGCCTCACTGGGTTTTATTATTTATGTAAATCTACCAACTCTTGACATAGATCCAACTGGCTCTAAGGGTTGTGCTTATGGCAGGGGCTTTGCCCAAAAGGGCAGGAATATGGAAGGCCCAGATGAAGTTTATTCATGAAGTTTTTGAGCCCTTTCTGCTGTGCATGGTTGCTGAGAAGACCCAAGACTTCTATGTTTCTCCAAAAGAAGTTGATGTCCCTTTAGAGCAAACTCTAGCACTGAATGAGACGAATCATTTTGCTGATAACATGTTGTGAGGTATCTGCATTGCTGCCTTAGAACAGGTTGATAGAAAATAATAGGTATTTATATACATTTATGGTCACTTCTTTTTTTTTTTGCCTTTATGAACTGACAGAAAATAATATCTCGGTTTGGGAGAAAATGATTTTGCCATCAGACTCCAGGAGTCTCTCTCCATTCCTTTCAAACACTGCCCATTTTAACATTAACTTCCAGAGGCGCCGTATGCCAGGACAATGCAGATCAGAAATACTGAGTGCATTACAAGTAGCAGGTTACACTTCAAAATGCTTGGTTCACAGTGTTTGAGGCCATTAATCATTTTTATTATTCTAAAGGACTGAAAGGGCTTAGAAACTTTGCCTAGGAAACAGTATAGATTCTGAACAGCTGCACTAAGACTCCCGCTCACATTAGGTTTTGGACAGACCATTGATTTTCAGTAAATGTTCTTGGCGGCCAGGAAGTGCTGAAACTGGCAAACTTTCTCTCACAAACTTTTTTTTTTTTTTTTGCTTCTGAAATGAAAAACATGCTGGTTATTCTGATTTAGATCATCAGTATGGCCTTGATTTACCACTACATCACACCCTCATAAAACTGAAATATCAAGAGACTTTAGTTACAGGCCAGACAAAATCAAATGCACTGCAGGAAGCATATATACTATTTTTGCAAGTTTCTTTTTGGAGTCTGTGTTAATAGGCACCTCATATGTAAACTTTGTGTTGGTCTTTTCTTTGTCGTTATGACAATTGTTAGCAAGGAAGATACTCAACAGAATTTGTGTGTGAATTCAGATTTTCAGAATGGACTGAAAAACATTGTGCTTAGAGGAACAGAAGCACATGCACAAACTGGGAACAGAACTATCTGCATCACCCATGCAATTGCCTCAGCACTAAAGTGACATCTGAGGCTGTTTATATTTTTGCATACTTCATTCTGCAAATGAATATAGCAGCCACTGTATGGAGAGATGACAGGATACTTTATCCCAGGTTCCCTTCCTGGAAGTTACACTTTATTACTTGTAAACTGGAAAATACAACCTGCATTGTTCCCACACCCAGGGAGCTGTTTAGGATGAGATGCATTGAGAACTAGGCTACATTTTTAAGAGAAAATAAGACTGCATTTTGGACTTGAATGTTGGACTTAAATGAGCAAGAAAATCTCATTTCAATAATAACACACCACACCCCCCCCCCGTTTCTGAGATTCTAATTAAAACTTACCAAGATTTCAAGAGAGGAAGGGGATAAATAAGCACCATTTACATCCTTTAGGCAAAGCAATACCACTTTCTTTTTTTTTACATTTTTCTTTCTCTTTTCATGCTTCTTACAAGCTGTATTGGGGTTTTTTTTGCAGAGAGGGAGAAAGTTAAGAAATTGGAAACCTTCCTGCCCTGCCAGCAGAGGCAGAAAACAAAAATATTCAGTTGCCCAAACCTGAAATGATATTCTGAACGGACACACTATAAGCAGCAATACTTTGATATCTTCAGTTGGACCCTTTAAAATGCAAATAGAATGATATCATATTTGAAAACAGTTCTGGAAAACAGAAAATCAGCAGTCTTTGGATTTTTCTTGAAAACAGTTCTTATGAAGAACTTACAAAAACAAAAGTAGTACTATAGATGGGTTAGTGAGGAGTGCTGCAGGCAGGGAAATAGAAACATTTTCTGTATCTGACATTTGCAGTCCTGTAGAAATCTTCATGTGGGAAAGACTGGGGGAAAGGAAATTCAAATGGAGCATCTGATGTGATTTGTCAAGTATTTGATATACAAAGCACCCCCCTTTCCTTGCTCAGGAAAAATAAACCTAGTCTTTGTGGGTTCCTGTTTCTGAAGTTAGGCCATTGCGCACAAATCTCTTTTCTTTCTTTTTTTTCATTGCTTTCCTATGCTCAAACCCACGCATGCTGAATGAAACAAGTAAGATCTATCAAACCTTGTAACTTTTAAATTCTCATGGTTCTTGACTGAGTATGACTGGTCTGAGTGTGGAGGCCAACACTGCCATGATTTAGTGCACGTGTGGGCGGCACAGCTGCTGAGGGTGTCAGACAATGAGCCCACTCGGACTTATTTATAGAGACCCACACGCTTTTCATCTCCCATTGGTATTTTTATTTCTGTAGCATTGGGGATCCCATTCTTCCTGCTCTTTCACATGAGAAAAGTGCCTCTCCTGACAAGATCTGAACAGCAGACAGGCAGAAGAGGGGAGAGGGAAGAGAAGGGCTCCCCCATTCTGTATGCTCAGCTCCAGGTTCCCAATGGGCAAACTGGGATACAAAGCTCTGCTCATTGCAAACTGTGGTTTTTATGTTTTGGTTGGGTTTTTTTTTAAGACAGTCATGCTTTGGGATTGCACAGAAAACCAATTTGCTGCACAGTGCCACTTAGAAAGTGAACTCGTGTCTTGACAATTTTCCACCAGAGCCTGTCCAACTTCCCAAACTGCTTTCTTTTGTTGCTTTTGGGATGAACTCGACTTTCATCGCAGAGACCCCTCTCCTTTGTTTTCAAAGGCTTTTCCTGCCAAGCAAAGTAACTGTATTTCTCAAGCACAGTCCTCTGAAGGCACTGAAGCATGTTGAATACAGAAGAGTAATTTGTTCCCTCAGGCTGTATATGTCTTGTATTAAAAATTACAAGATGTGAATCTGTGGCTGTGCTGGGAGCACACACTGGATTTGTTGTATGGTGAGAAGAGAACAGGTTATGGCTAATCTTGTTCATTCATTGAAGATAAGAGAGGCACTGCCCTTTGTGCTTTTTTGTTTTCTTGGGTTGGGATCAAATCCCCATCTGTCCATCAACGTGAACAATTGTGTCTGAGTCAAGAGTGCTTTGATTAAAAATGATATGGTTGGAAACACCCTTTTTACTGAGAAGAAATGAATAAGGAAATGGCCCTCGTGTGTGAGCTTTGGGGAGAGACTGTCTGCTCAGCTCACAGGCCAGTCAAAATATGCTCTCCAGCAGGGAAATTAATAAATAGACCAGCTTCAATAGATGGAGATTTAAGGGCAGGAGGCTAATGTTGTTCTAAAATACTTTTGGGTTGGAACTTAAATCCAGTCTTAATGAGGTCATGGTAGAGAATTAATTTATTTTCTATCTTCCAAACAATATCTTCTTTGTTAAACAAGAAGATTGGAGAGAGTGGGTTTTTTTTAATAAATATTTTTGTATATGCTTAAAAATGTGTAAAAGCTCTGGCCCCTTTCATTTCCTGAAGACAATCATGTGATAACCTTCAGTGACCACATGAATGTATTAATCTCATATTCCTAAGTGTTATGGAGAATTGAGAAACCTCCATACTTTGGATTTCCTCTGTACGGGAAGTCAAGAATGATATGGGAGCAATTTTGAAGTGAAAATACAAAACTGCTGAGTAACATGAGTATACAGGGACCTGGTTTGGAGTAGTCTCCAGTGGAAGTGGTGGAAACTCCATCATTCAAAACATCAAAGTCTTATGACTGTTGAGAGTCTCACAGTACCGGGTGTTTTTCTTAAATCTCCAACTTCTGGAATCGATGAATTTGTCAGCATTTCCATGTACTTTACATAAGCAAGCACACAGACACACTACTACTGCTGCTACTTGCAGAGAAAAGCTTAAAGGGAGACTCTGAAAGATTCAAACACTAAAATACAAAGTAGTAACAGCTCCTGAGTTTGCAGATCTGGCAGGTCTTTGTATTTTGAACCTGCAAGTTTGCCCTTACCACAGCAAATAAAAGCAGAGGCCTGTGAAGTGTCCAAGATAAAGAAATGTCAGTGTAAGAGCTGGTGTGGGCACCCTGGAATACCAACATCCTTCAAGGATTCCCTGCTCATCCTTTGCCTGGAGCTCTTTGGAAACATGCAGTGTGTTTTACAGAGCTGGCATGAGGCACAAAGGAGGAACGACGTGAGAGCTTGATGAGTACAGAACTCCTGGGAACAACATCTGGGGCTTAGCTTTGGGTCTGTCCTGACCAGAATGTCACTATATATCTGAATCACTGGTTTTATGAGTGCTTTCCATGTTCTGTTTCCTACATGAAGTGTGAAAGTTCTCCTTACCAAAAGATGCATTTATTTTACAAAGAAGGACTTGGCAATATACTCTCAAAGGAGCTGATAACTCTCCAGTGGCAGAGTCACAGCTGACCCAGGGGAAGAGCAAAGGTAACTGATGGAAACAGGAGCCTCTTGAAGTAGATGATGTCTGATGGCTCCTCACTGTGTGCAGGCAGGTAACACTTCATCAGATGCATGAGTCTCATCTGGATTTTGGAAGGAAATGAATGGAAAGCAAGGCAGATATTTCAGGGAAGACTAACTTGATGGAAGTGATGGTATAGTAATGATGAGATTACTCTGGTGCGGTCAGGAAACTGTTTCTCTGTTCATCAATTCTGGATGAATCTCAGTGTGCCTCATTGCTGCAGATCCTATTGTCCCTGATAACATCCAGCACAGTGTAATGCAGCTCTGTTACTACAAGGGCTTTCCAAGTGGCTGCAGAGATGCCTGGAGCTTGTTTACACACACCCTTCTGCAAAATCCACCCAGGAGTTAGTGCCAGCGACCACACAGCCAGGGCACCCTTAACTCTCTGCTGGCTGTGCCAAGCACCACCTTTGCAGTGAAAGTGAAGAGTTGGTCCTGCCAGAGCTTTTCATTAAAACTGAAATGCACTCACAAGTAGATTCCTAAAATTTCACCTCCTAAAGGGGCTGAGCTAGTCCTGCTGGGATATGAAGAAGTGATTCCCAACCATATTTCTAACTTGCTGCTTAGCTCCTTAAGCCATCACATGGCAACTGCTGCCTGCACGAAATGGAAAAGAGTATTCTTTACAGGCAGACACAGTTTAATGTCTTTGCCAAAGTTTTTTCACCTTCTCTGCTACCCTGAGCCATCACCTGCTAGTGCTTGCAGCGTGCAAATTGGAGAGTTTTCTTTATGAGTTGCACATAAAATCCACACCTCTGGTCATGCATGAGAAACTGCTGAAAGAGCCTGATACAGCCCTGAACGTGTTCCCTGTTTTATGGACAAAACCTTCAGGTTGTTTGCTTTTCAGAACTGCACCATGTGTCATGCCTGACCCTGCTGGCACCCACAGATACTAAATGACACACTCTTGGCAGGGGACCCAGCTGGCTAATTATGCATGCAGTTTACCTACAGACTGGCTTTAAAAGGAGCCCAATTAAATGATCCAAGGGGTCAGAAGAAAAATGAAGGCATTACTAGAAGAGTGAAACCTTTTCTACCTCCTGAGGCAAAACCAACTCTTTTCAGCATTCAGGGAAAAAACAAAACAGAGCAGATGTTTTCCCTTTGAAAAGAAGCATATTTTGCTCCGTATTAGTTTTGATCACCATCACAATTGACATTAATTTTTGGTATTATAAGAGCAATATATATATCTAATTATAAAATTATAGCATAATTATTCATGCTATTTGAATAATATTTTTCTCATTCAATAACTTTCAGCTTCCATGAGGATATTTTTATCAAAGTGCTAGTTTAGATGGGCAAAGATAACAGAACTTGTCTCTTCTTCTCTGCCTTGGTTGTCGATAGTTTTTCTAGTATAATCATTTGTGGAACAGAATGAGCTTCCTAAATTAGCCTGTCTCCTAGTTAAACAGACATTTCCAAGACAAAGTTGTCTGCCTAACAATAGAAAAAAAAGCTAAGAATGCTTATCACAACTTTTGTCAAATCTGAGGGTCCACCTGAGTTTTTAGAAGACCCACCAAGGGGCTCTGCATGAGGTGCTGCCAGGCACACGATGCTGAAAGCAGTGCCAGTGCCCCATGGTTTGCAAGTGCCCAGGCACAGTCTGTGGTCCCACTCTGTGTGCCAGCAGGCACTAGGCAGTACAGGAACAGCACATGGATGTTTCCAACCTTAAAGTTTTTGCCATCTCAATTTTGCTCCAGAGCAGTGATGAGTTTTCTCTGGAGGTGTGCCCAGCCCTTTTGGGGAATATACCTCTTGCAAAATAGGACATGAACTTGAGTTTCCTTGATTAAATCTTGTGGTATGCACACTTTGAGAGTTGCCCAGCAAATGCCTTCTGCATTTGACAGCACGGATCCAAAGATAGCTCACGTTGCTGCTGTCTGGGCAAACTGTTTTTCCTTCTGCTGCCTATAAAATAGCTGGAAAAACTTCTTGGGGGAGAAAAATTTCTGGAAACTCTAAAGTGAGCTGAATTCCCCAAGTCATTACACTTGGTTAGTGTCTTTCACAACACTGCTAAGCTCTAGGTAATGGTATGCATAACCCCAAAAAGCAGAAACAGAAAGACAGGAAATTATGGCTGAACTAGTGTTTTTCTTAGGGCGTTTGTGCTCACTGTTGGAGCAGTCAGTGCCAGGTATTGTGAAACACAGTGAGAAGCCCCTTTTCAGCTAAGTTTCTGTTTAAAATGCAGCCAGATTCTAGTGAGATATGAAAATCTCCAGAAGAGCTATTCTGTAAAGGCAGGAAGCTGCTTCAAGATGTGTCACTTGCCTCTCTGGGAGTCTCGGGTACACCCAGGTCATGGTCCCTGCCAGTCTGACAGTGCTGCTAATCCCACAGCTCCAGCGTCACAGGGAGGTTCCCTCACTGCTCTAAGGAAAGGTCAGTTGATACTTAAAACAATTGTGATGTGCTCTTTGAGCTTTTAAGAGTTTAGATTGTCCTCATAACTGTGATTTTCCATGTGCTTTTTGCATTTCAAATGAATCACATCTTGTTATCCAGGGATATACCATTAGGGCTGGTGCTTTAGAGAGAACTGCAAACACCACAACGTTTGGGGAAAAGCTCTGCTTATTCTAGTGGGTGCTTCTCTGGTAATCTCTGTCTTAGTGGCCCCATGTGCATGGCAATTAGCAAAACTGCCAGACTAATTGACAAGCCTTGCTACCTTGAGGATGCAACTGGCTTGTTACAGGACACCCAGAAGGTCTGATGAGCCCTTTGCTCATGCTGGTGCCTGATGTACAGAGAGCAGAGGTTAAAACAGCCTGATTCAGGCTGAGTCACCTGCCAACAGCTTTCCCGAGGGATGTAAAGCACTGCACAGCAGTATTTGTTGAAAGCTCTGTTAAGGACTTTATGAGCTCTGCTCTTCCCCATCCTGGTTTCTCCCCACAGCCTCTTCCCATATGAACCTTTGCAGTCTGTGTGACTGGCCAGCTAAATTCCTGCTCTCTGCAGGTTATTCAGGGCAGGGAAGAGCTGTTGCTTTGGATAGCAAGGAGGTGGGAAGGAGCAGCAGCAGGAGCAGCCCTTAAACCTTCACAAGGAGTGAAAAATTCAAGTGCAGTTGTTGGGCAGCCACAGGAAAGGAGTAGAAGCCAGAACAGCAAATCACTCCAAGTACATATTGACAAACATGAGCTTGCAGCCTTAAACACTCCCCAGTTAGAAGTGGCTTATTCCAAATTTTGATGGAGAAAAGATGGAGTCTCATTATACCATTTGGCTCCAAGGGTGTTTCGGGATCTTGATGTATCGGCTCAATATTTTTCTTAGAAAACAGATGAGTCTTGTGTGGCCTGAGGAGCTGTGCAGACAAATGCCTGAGATAAGTTTAGTGAGTGCCATAAGGAATGGATTGAGCTTTGCTCATGTGTGTTGTTCATTTACACCTTGCATCACACACAGCCCAGTGCCTTCTGCCCAGCTTTGTACTAAATCTAGACAATGAGCCTGATTCACCACTGCATTCCTTTATTTTTACCTCAGGATAATTCCTTTTAAATCAGAGGACAGACTGGACTAACCCAGTGGTTTTTGTGCCAAAGAAATCAATGCTACAAGACTTTGAGCTTCCTGACCTGCTGTTTTGCTTTAGCCTTCACTTTGGGGTTTTTTATCCTACTTGGGGATCTTGATGGGTTCATATTTGTTGGAGGCTCCTCTGTTGTCTCAAGAGAGCCAGTTAGGTGCTAGAATTAAATACTGAATGACAGATTTTTCATAGCATGGGAAGAGCAAAACAAAACAGCTGTCTGTAGAAACCTGAAGGAGCAGGAACTAGACTGCTCTTTAAAAATAAACTTGGCATTGGAGATGGTGACTGAGATAAAGTCATAGCCAAAAATGGCGAATATTTAGGATGCTCAAAAATGTTCCTATGTTAGTGGTTTGCAAATGTGGGAACAATATATTCAGGCTTTATTTTCTTTAGCATGTTCTTTGGCTTAAAGTGAAGTTCAACATTCAAAATGACCATGTAATAATGGAACCGTTTCAGTCCATCTCCTGTTTTTCTGTATTCAGTCAGATCCTCTAGTGCCAAAAATAAGGTTTTACTGGTTTTTTTTACTTCTGTTTCCTGAAAGAACCAAAACCAATGGAGAATCGGCAAAGTGAGGGTTCAGTTATACAAATCCAAGTGAACTGAATTTGCCTGTTTCAACTCGTTAAGGCAGAGAGGTACCATGAATATTGCTGAGATTCTAATTTAACCTGCAGAATGTGTGAGGAAGGTATAGGGCTGAAAGAACTCACAAATCAGACTTTGATCTTGGTAATATAACTCTTATTAAACAGTTTTACTTGTATATTACATACATTTTTATATGGAACTCAAAGTGAGAAGGAGTAAATAGTCCATTATGGTGTTTTTAGGGCCAACCAGAGCCAAACTGTACTTCTGCCTCCACTGCCACACAGATGATTTCTCATGTGCACATGACACAAGAAGTGAAAATTAATAAAAAATTTCCTCTTACCCATCAAAGTGGTTCAGCCCTGGTCCAGGCTGAGCTGCTCCTTGAGTGAAACCACATGGCAGTCCCTGTGGTGTGTTTGTCCCCGTCTCTGCCGTGGGGTGGCAGGGAGAGACACCAGGGAGATGTTTTTTCTGCCACAGCCAAGAGTGATTTACAACAACACTGTTTGCCAGTGTTGCCATGTGCACGTCAGCAAATGATCACTTTGGTCACCATCGTCATTACTTGCTGAGCTGGTTGTGTGACAGGGGCTGTGCAGGGGTCAATGGCCATCTCCATGGACCCTTGAGGCAGGAAGAATGTGAGAATAAAGGTTCTACAATTGTGACTTCATTTTTGCATGACCATAACCAAAGGCAGGGCCATTTCAATAACTTACTGGGTCTGTTTGCAGGGACACATCCCAGAGCATGGTTTGACAGTTTTTATGCAGAGGGTTTTGACAATGCATTGGGGATGTTATCTCCATGTTGAGGAAGATCTGAGAAGACTGTTTACAGCTCTCCATTTCATTTCCCAGATCCTTGCAGAAATGTTTCCCAGTTTGTATCTCATAATCATCTGTTTTGTGTATCTAAAGCATCTGTTCCTGTCTTCACTCAGTTTTCATGGCAACACAGGAATGGGTCACAGGCACACAAATCTTTTAGCTGGAAGGTACTTGGTTTGGAGGCTATGACAGAATGTGAAGCCAGATTAGTTTCATGTAATATCAACTTTTCCTACTGGCATTTTCTGTGAGTGCATTTATCAGGGAAGCTGCAAAAAGTGGAAAGCTGCTCAACAGGAACTTTGAAGCAGAGCTGAGGTCCAGGGTACTCTGGAATGCCAGAGCTGGCACATGGAATGGATGCCTGTTTCTCTCTCTAAGCTATAGTATAACTTGGAGAAAAGTGTCAGGGCTACTCTATACTGCCTAGTCATACCTACATGCACTCCCACCGAAATCATTAAAGTTTGCACAAAATTTGGTTATATTGCATTTCTCAAAATATGCTGAAATTGCTAATTCAAGCACTCAAAAACTAGAATAGTCAAGAATGAATGTTGTAACTGTAACACAGCCTATTTTTCTCCCCTGTGCTTGATTCAGTTAAATCATACCTGCATCATCCTGTCCTGCTTCATCCTCTGGATGCTCACTAGCTATTCAGGACTTTTATACCCCCTTTTAACATGCAGTCCCAGATGTTTTGTAGTGCACATTATTCAAATGCTACTGGAATGCAAAAGTTAATTTACTTGTGTACATTTCCATGGTGGTATCACCATTGTATCTGAATGCTTCTCAGAATCAATTACTTTGCATCAATGCCGCAATATAGTCAATCCTATCACTAGTCTGACAACTAAGTAAAGAAGATGCTACTTGGCTTCCATGAGCCTCTGATGTGTATCTGAAGACCAGCATTTCTGAACTGCATGAGTTGGTCAGACACAGGCAGTGCTGTAGTCACACTGGGGACTGCAAAAGATCCAGGCACCATGCTGATTCCCAAACCACTAAATGTCAAGCCCTTACTGAAATGAAGAGAGGAGGCAAAAACTCTAAGTGACGTGTGTGAGATTGTTATTTTTACAGTATTTCTAAGCTTCAGAGACATCACCCAGGTGGGTCAGGATGTCAGGATCTAAATAGCAGCACTTTGAACTTCCTAATGTGATGAAAACCTTACACAGACCCTCAGCTCCTCCTCCTGTTGATTTCTTTTAGCTTGTGACTAGAAGAGCCTTAATTAACTCTTGAACATGTCCTTAAACAGCAGGTGGAATTTATTCCCATTGTTCTTTGTGTATTTCTTTTTCCCTAAGCATGAAAGGAAATAGTACTGTCTGGGAGGATGTCCCAGCTGGTGCTACTTGTGGATGATGCTCCATCTATTTTTGCTGCTGCTGCAAACATGCAGGTCAGTGCTGGCAAACACAGCTCACACTCAGTGTTCTGCAGTCTGAAGGAGGAGCTGGCCTGACTTTCTGGGTGAAATGTCTTTTCACTGCTCTTAGGGGTGTATATCACCACTTGGGTGGCAGCCAGATACACAGCACATCTGTGAAATCTGGGGGCTGCCTGGTCTGAAGCACTGTCATTATTGTATCATGTCCAAACTATTTGTCTATGGGAACTGATGGTGATATTTTCAGCAAGCAAATACCTAGTCTGAAGCTACATGCAATAGCCAGATTGCAAATGTCCTGAGGCTAGTTAAAAATGTCAGTATATATGTGTATGGGTGTCCTAACATCAGAGATTTCTGACTTCAAATAATGTTAACACTGTACTATAGCATGCAAGGTGCACATACATTAGCTACAATAAATAATAAAATAAAATTTTAAGAGGCCTCTTTGATCATCTTCTCATGAGTCTCTAAATGTTTCATGTAGTGCTTTCTCCTATGTGGTACCTTACTACTGTCTGTGAGAGTGTTAGTAGGCTAATCAAGCATTAACATTAATCAAAGAGATATTTAATCCCACCCTGAACATGTCTAGATGACAGAGAAGCCAAGGTGCTGGCAGATACAGATACTTTACTTGTAAAAGCATAGACAGATCATACAAATCTCACACAGCAATGGGTGAGGAATGCTAAGAAAATGATTTTAAAGGAGATGAAGTTTAATAGGCCTAGGCAAAATGGACTGATAGCTGTCAGACACAGCTACATCCTCCCTTAGCAATGGAGTTTCTGCTTTCTGGCAACTCATAGCCCTGTTTTTTATAAGCTCATTGTATAGTCTATCTTCCTTTCTTTTGCCTTTGTGACCTCGCACGGATGCTAAGGATTTTGAGAGAGATTTGAGACTTGCTGACACAGTGATGCTAGAAATGGAGACAGTATTTTATCAGATTTCCCTGTAAGCCCCAGACTTACCCTCCTAGCAGACATTTCTCAGGCTCCTACAACTTGGCTGATAGAAAAGGGACTGTATTATTTGCAACTGAACTGCTGTGGATATAATAATGTCTGCAGTAAATTAAATGAGAAGGAAGGACACCTGTGTTACCCCCTCGCTCGCTACAGGGCAGAGCTCAGAGGTGAGCACAGGCACGAGGGAACATTTATGGTGCTGGAACAAAGACACAGTTGACCCCTGACATCATTTAAAGCTACTTGATGCCAAGGACTTCCTCACTTTTTACGGATATTGAAACAAATAAGTCATGGAAATGATGACTGACCCCAGCCATATGGGAGCAGAGAGATTAGCTGCTAATATGGAAAGTTACCTGGCCAGTGTTGAGATCAGTCACGAGAGGAGGGGGAGATCAGAGGGAGGGCTGCCGAAACTCTGAGGTAATGTGGCTGCTGGGGAAGAGGAGCTGAAGCTGGGGCTGACTGGAAGAGAAGAGGAAAAGGTTTTTTCTCTGCTGAAGCCAAAAGTGTACGTCATCATGTGGCTGACTGACAGAGCTGCCTTTTCTAGGACGTGCTCGATACGATGGGAATAATGAGCACAGGGAACTTACCCTGAAGCACACGGGAGGAGAAGCAGTAAATCAAGGACCAGCACTAGGCTGGAAAGCCTCTACCCAGGCCTTAGCAAAATATAAGCAAGAACAGGGAGTTGGGGAACTGGAAAAAGTCCACAGGGCTCACTTGCAGGAGAGCTAGAGTTAGAAGAAATGTGGAGCAGCACACTGCAGGGATGCCACTGCTGACAGGACTTAAAGAACAACCCTGAGCCATTAAACTTAGGGAGTATGTAAATAAAAACCAATCTTTGTAGCAACTTGATTGCCTGGGTCAATGAGGTGCTACCAGTCTTTTTTTTAGATACACATCCCACTGAAATCCAGCAGGAAAACTTCACAGTTGCTCTTGCAGCACAGAGGGAGATGATAAAGTCTCACTAAAGATTCATTTGGGCAGGAATTTTCAGTTTCCCTGAGCATAAGCTTTAAACCCATCTAAACCAAAGCTGAGGTATGTAGAACTTAATAAGCAACAAAAAGAGGACAGAATTTAAACCAAATTATGACTGTTTTGTTGTACAGAGAGTCAGCCAGTCCATATCTGAAATATGTTGACTTTAGCAAATGACCATTGAAATGATCTGCCTTGGAAAAGACTAAAATACAGCTGCTAGGAAGATCAAAGAGATCCATAGAACAGGAAAGGCTATAAAATTAAGAGAAAGAGAAAACAAGAAGTAAGGCTGAAGTCAAATTTTTAGCTTTCTCACTTGGGATAATCATGATGTAGTACTGCTGAGCCTGACCGAGAAGAACGTTCAACACGAGAAGAGTATTCAACATGTGAAGATGTTTCTTGCTGCAAGGCAGCAAAGGAAACGTGCACACACTGGTGAAGGGTTGTGGCATGCAGACTTAAATCCAGGAAATGAGGAATTAGCATGGAGCAATTCACATGAAAGATCAGAAAACGTATTGTGTGGGATAATATACTGCAAGGGGTCATTGCTACACTTGTTGTGAATTATTTTAAGACATAAAGAGACCATGTCTACATTTCTGTCTGTCTGTCTACCCATAGTGAGACTTCTGGTGAAATCAGATACCAGAGTTTTTATAGACAGATTAAATGGAAGTTGAATTTCCTCTCCAAAATATCATGAAAACTATTACTTTTTCTGGAATGAATCTTTGCCCTAGGATTGCTTGAAGGACACTGCCTGGATCCCTGTGAAGTCCCATGAATTAGATCCATAGAGGACACTGATAAAGGACTAAGTGGAACAAAGTAATTTTTTCTGCTTTCATTTTTTCCCCCCCCCTTATTTTCTGTTTTTCTCCCTTTTTTTCTCCTTGTTTCTTAGCTATCCAGTCCTGATACTTCATGAGGGTTTAGATAATTTTCTTTCTGAACACTGACTTACACAATTAGAATATAATGTATGCATTATGTTAGCTTAAGTTTTTGGCAACTATGGAAATCTGTTGCCCTTAGAGCTGCCTTCTGCTTCCATTCTTGTCTCTGACTTTGGTGGCTGAAATTTGTTTCAGTGCCATAAAATTTCGGGTTGTAAAATTCATATTGTAACTTTAACAGCCACATCTGTTTTAAACATTTTTCTTTTAAGAACTCAATGTGAATTTAATGACAAGGCAATAAAAGGAAAAGTTGAAGGAAATTATCACAGATTTGTAAAGCCATAAGACATGTTTCTGCACTTCTGTGGGCCATCAAATTACAAAGAAACAACACAATTGCTTTTATTAGAGCAATTCTGCTCTTAAAGCATTTCATAGTCTGATGTATTAGCAAGAATTAACATTTCATTTGCATCAGTATTAATAATGACAATTATGCCCAGGTGCAGGATATTGTCATTAGCATAGAGACACCCACAGAGTGTTCAGAGAAAAAATAATTATATACAGTGTTGCCACTGTGTCTGACAGTAATAGATGATAAATTAGAACATATTTTGCATGCAGCCAAATCAGTCTACAGAATCAAGAATGTAATAAACATCACTTTATCCTTCAATATCTTGCTACAGATCCAACCTTTCAATGGTGTAAATCAAGATCACGTGGCTGTTTATTTCTACTCAGACCATGTCCATATGGCAGAATCCCAGAAGTGCTGAGGGTGGAAGGGACCCCTGGAGATCCAGCCCCCAGCTCAAGACAGGGTCAGCCAGAGCATGTTGCTCAAGGCCATGTCCAGTCAGGTTTTGGGAATCTCCACAACCTTTCTGGGCAACCTGGTCCAGTGCTTGACCACTCTCACCATAAAAAGATTTTTCCATATGTTTAAATGGTATTTTTTGTGTTTGCTTTTGTGCCTCTTGTCCTGCAACTGGATAAAACTGAGCTATCTTCTCATCTGTCTCCCATCAGATATTTGTACACATTACTAAGGTCCCCCAAGAGGTTTCTCTTCTCCAGTCTGGACAGTCCCAGCTCTGAACTTCTCTTCATATATCAGACTGACTCTTCAGCCCCTTAATCATCTTTCTTGGTCTTTGCTGAACTCACTCCAGTATGTCCATGTCTCTGTTGTACTGGGGAGCCCAGAAACATTTAATAACAGCCCATTAGAAATTGTAAATTTCACCTGATGTATACTGCCTCTGACACTCCATCTCCTGGTCCTCCTCTGCCTCTCCTTCTGGCCCTTTCCTGTCTGATCTCTGTCTCTGCTGACAAATGGAGACCAAATGGAGAGCTGTAAAAATCTGTCCTACAAATCCCTTAACATTGCATGTAATGTTTATGAAATCAGAGTCATATAAACACTTATGTAAATCAATTAGGAGTGAGCAGTCAGGATTCAGGATTTCTTTTGGTATCACTTTCCTATGAAAAAACCTTCTCGGCAGAGCTGCTTAACCCACTCAGTATGTTACAAGCTGTCTCGGTGCCACCTTTTATGGATGTTTGCAAAACTCATTATGGCAGAGGAGAGGAAGGGGTTTGGAAGAAGAAATTCAATGACTAGAGGCATTTAAGGAACTGTCCTGCCAACTATAATCGCTACCGTGGCTGGACTCTTGGCATCTGGTTGTGGCTCAGTTGTTATGTCTCTCACTTCTGCAGCATGTAATAAAGCCATTATAAAGAACTCTTTCTTAGATAAGATTTTGCAAAGAAACACAGGCTCTATCTCACTGGCAACTGTCTCAGCTAAAGTGATTTACTAAGTATTTACCAGTGAGCTGCTGCTTCTGGAGTTTGGAGCTCACCACCAGTGCAGTAGTTAAAAAGTTTGTTGAAAACTATCCACTCAGGATAGATTGAAAGCTGCTTCCTACAGTAGGTCAAAGATAAGAAAAATAGTAGTACTGCAGATTTAAAATGTAATTTGATTCTTAGAGGGGCAACACTGGGCTCAAAGGAGTTTCTGTTACGCTGGTAAGAGATGCAGTGAGTTACCATAATACAGGTTCAGCATGCTCAGAGCTGTGGTGTTTTCTTGCTCTATCACTTTGAGATTATCATCCTCAGTTCATAGCTGTGCCACGGAGCAAATACATAAGGAATGCATATTTCACTAGCTCTTTTTACTTGCTCAACAGAACTTACATAGAGACAGGATATGACTTTCCATTGGCAAATTGATATACGTTTGTGTAATTTGTCTGTTTTGTCTGCAAAATTCCATAGATGAAGTTAAAAGCATCTGCTGCAAATTTGATCCTAGTAGCCTTGCTTGGATACAGAAAGGTGCTAATAACTTGCCAAAATTTATGGAGTCTAACACTGCAGTCTAACTCTGACAGACTCTCTGAAGTCTTGAGCTGATAAAAAGCTTTCAAGATTCATTTTTTTTTCTATCTTAGTCTTGACTTCTGTATGATAATTTGTCTCATCTGTGCAAATTCACCCATGGCACACAAACAGGTAATTGCTTTCAATGCAAGAGTGCACCCAATTTGTCAGCTGTGTGCACAGATTCCCATTTGGCTTGTGCAATATTAATTAAGCACATCTCACATGGGAACTTCTCGTACTCCTAACTTACTTTCTCTGTTGTTTTTGGAAGATCTGGCTTGATAGATACTAAAAGAGAACAACTCACAAGTTTTATCCCAATCCAACAACAACCTTAGTCTTTGCTGGCTATGAAATCACAGGTCAGAATTTGCACAATAGCAGGTCAGTGAATTGCAGGAGAAAATTTAGGGCAATCAACTACATTTGTGCAGGATACTGGATCTGCTCCATTTCTCAGGAAAAGTGTCCTGAGATTACAGTGGAGACAGTAACTTAGTTATTTGACTAGTAGATGGTAACTTTGGCATTTATAAAGCAGCAGAGTTATATTTAATAAACCTGAAAGCACATTAAGTCCTTTTGCCTGATGAATGTTTTCTTCCATGTTTGTCATGAACAAAGAAAAAGGTGTACAAAAAACTTTATTTCTAGTCCTCTTTTCTATCCTCAGAAGCCCTGGGAGGGTGAGGATACCTGCTGCATGTTAGGATTGAGAAAGTGAAAATATGAATGTTTTTGATTTCAGTGAAGTCTGGGGCATTCAAAATCATTAGTTTTGATTTATTTGGTTGTAAAATAAATACTCCAAAGGCCACTCTTCCCTTCACTGGCACTCATTTACCTCCTGACTTGGATAGGTTTCCTTCCGGTTTGAAAGAGATTTAATTTTTTTTTCAATTCAAAAAATTCAATCAACAAGTAATAAAACAAATATAGCAAGTCATAAAAGAACATTTTTTAAATTATGATTTAAAAATGTTTTGCAAATTTAAAAAAAATATAGTCAGAAAATTGCAGAAAGAAAACAAAACTCAGAGTTTTGTTCCATTTTTGCCCATGGCAGTAGTTTCATGCAGTATTAATGAGAGGAATTTGGATCTAAAAATGTAATTTGGTTTCTTATTTCTCTTTTCTGTCACTTCCACTGAAGAAACAGACTTACAATATGTCTTTGCTTGCTTAATGCTCTTGCTAATTGCCCAGATGGGACTCTGAGAGACCATTAAGTGTCTATTGATTGCAATCAGCTTGCCTATGACAGATGAAGTTGACTCTGGTGGGGTTTTTCTTTTTTCCCTCCCCTGTCTGGTGCTGAAAACTGAGGTCTTTATGCTCCTGCTGACCGTGACTTTCCTGCATTGACTCTCCTGCCTTTTTCCAACTTTCCAGGTTATCTTTTGTTATTCAGGGACATGTCAAGAGCTGTTCAGGGTGATGGGTGCACCTGTCCCTGTGACTATTTAACTCTGGAGCATCTGTGCTGTTTGCTTGCTTGTATTTGCTGGTGCTGAGGTCCAACTGTTGAGAACTGGATGTGTTGAACACTGTTTTGTAGGAGGAATGACTGCCTGGGGCTCTGCACCTCTGGGTGCCCACAGCACCATGCTCTGCTGCATGGTCACTGTTTCCTAGGTACAAGATGATATTGAATGTTTTTCTCAAGAGTTATTACCCCTTTTGTGGATGAAGGTGTTCCAGTCCAGTTTGGTTGTTAGCTGACATGAATTTGAAGCTGGTCACAGCCAGGTTTTGCTTGAAGAGTCATGTTATCACTGCCCCTGAGGCCCTGAGGCTCAGCCTCTTCTGGATGGAAACCTAAATCTCTGAGTAGGGTTTAGTACATTGTCCAACAGCTAAAGAAATTACCGCGTTAAAAATAATGGTGAAGGAGCTGAGGAAATGTACAGTTTCAAGAGCAGAGGAGGTGGCAGTACTGAGTGGAAAAGAAAAACAAGGAACACTGTAGGAAGAACAGACACGGGGAAAAAATGAAAAAAATTATCCTCTGGAAATGGAAAATAAGATGGTAACAAAACTGTCAGAAATAGAAAAGGAAGCCTAGAGTTATAAAATGAGTCAAAACAGGTGTGGTGATGGAAGTGGGGAAGGGTAGTGCACCCCAGCAGCCCTGTGCCCCCTTTGGGCAGGCTGTGCTGGGGTGGCCACTGCCTGGGGTGGCACTTTGTGCTAGGGAAAGGAAGGTCTGGAGCCTAGTAGCACATGTGAAAACAAAGCTCCATGGTCTGCAATGTGATAATTGTGGCATCTGCAGGAAATGCTGCTCCATAATGCCAAGTCAATGAAATGGCCATAACTGGCAGGTGTGTCACGCTGATCACTCATGCTCTGACCACTGTCAGTCAACAGACTGGCATCAGGTTTTCTTGCTTCCCCCTATTCACTGTTATTTTTTGTTTGGTGATCCTGAACATGCCTCATGTAAACCTCATCCTTTTCTTGCCATTTCCTCAAGAGAGACAACTGCTTGCCCTGGAGCCCCTTGTTTTCAATGCAGTTGAAAAATTGTTCTAACACATTGAGCTGCAAGATCAGGTTTCATCCCAGTCCAGGGGCCTGCATGGGCTCTTGTGAGATGCCTCATTGATCCAAAGCACTTACAGTGACCTACTGGACTCTGTGTAATATAAGGTCTGTCTGTGTCAAGGAAATGTTCCATCTGTGTGCACCATCCTGCAAACAGCTTGTCTGCACCAAGGTCAATGCCAGCAGCTCAGCCTTCAAAGTTGCTGCTCGTGGGTCAAGTTGTATGATACTGTCTCTGGAGTTGTACATGGAATGGGGACAAATAATACACCAGGGTCTATGCAGAGACCATGAAGCACATTTTAATCTCTAGCAGCCAAAGGACAGAGAGAACTGAGGGCAGAACTGCTTTTCTACAGCTGAGCGATTCAAATTTTGCTCTTCAGAGCAGCAGGAACTTAGAGCTAAGTTTGGCCTCAGATACTTGGTAAGGGAGAGCCCAGGATCTTCCTTCAACTGTTGGGTTGGAAATATGTTATGTAAAAATAATGGCCAATGTTCAGCAAGAATCTGGCATGGATGGGTGAGCCTCACTTTAGACATCAGTCAAGCCTGAGCCATAGACCTGCTGAGTCCTGACAGATGACACATTTCCCAGAGCCAGACACAAATAATTCCCTTAGTCTGCCCAGGGACCCCATGCACAGTGTGGGCTCTGCCTCCTGCAGTGAACCAGGCCCTGTGACCTCTCTCCTAAATGCAGCGAGCAGGGTGCCCTGGCTTAGCTGCACACAGAAACCCTGTGCAGTCCTTTGCAATCCCCTGAAGGGAAGGAGCACATGCACCATCTGCACAGCACAGGTGTGGGGCCCCGTGCAAGCGCCTGCACAACCTGGCAGAGCTCACACACTGCCCTGATTGTTCTGTGGGCAGCCCTGCCCTGGTGCACAGCTGCAGGGGGACAGCCATCTGCACCAGCAGAGCCACAGCGACGTGGGACGCGCAGACCCTCAGCTTAAGTATCAGCCCTTCAAGGCTGACATGGACTAATTTATGAGAAACTGCTTTTAGCAGGTGCTAACCTGTCTGGACCACGGATAATAGGAGAGTTGCTATTGGGAATCAAACCAGAGAGCCATAAAACCTGAGTAGCATTACACAGTTTGCTGGAGAGCACAGCTGTTGTACTGTACGTGGGACGCGCAGACCCTCAGCTTAAGTATCAGCCCTTCAAGGCTGACATGGACTAATTTATGAGAAACTGCTTTTAGCAGGTGCTAACCTGTCTGGACCACGGATAATAGGAGAGTTGCTATTGGGAATCAAACCAGAGAGCCATAAAACCTGAGTAGCATTACACAGTTTGCTGGAGAGCACAGCTGTTGTACTGTCATCATTCCTCTCAAGACACACCTTTTTTATTCTGACCAGCTAAATGCCAGGAATTAGAGCCATGCAGTCACAGAGCAGCAATTGCCATGTCAATATGAGTCAATGCTATCTGTGTGTGAGTGTGTCTGGCTGCCACATTGCCACATGCTCTTGACACCTACTGCAAATCTCTGCTCCTTGGTTACCTCTCACTTCCATTTCTCTGCTAGAGTGAAAACAAGAAGTGAGGGGTTTTTTTTCTCCTTCAGTCTCACCACATACGTCACTAATAGGACTTTTCAAAACTTTTGTCAGTCACCTTCCATAACAGCCTGAGGAATACTGTAGGGACATCTCTAGTAGCTGGATACAGGATATTGTATTTCTTAGTTTGTCCAGTTGAATAATTGCTTGGAGAAGCTTTGTGGACTTGCACAACTGTTACCTGGAAGGAAGTGAAAAGCCATTTGGGGAATCAAAATATTTCTAGGGTAATTTACAGCAGAATCAGGATAAAATCAACAGGTCAGGGTTTGATTTGAGACCATAAATTAGGAGCCCGGAGAGAATTTATTGGGAGGAACAGTGTTCAGCATATTGAAATAATTTGAAAAAAACACTTTATTGATGCACCAATGCATCAATATTTGGCTCCTGGTTTTTTTGCATTTAATGCATTTTAGCTGCAAGATACTGTTGAAGAAAAGAGAATCAAAATTATTCAACTCTCCCCTTGTTGTCTCTCCTATTCTGGAGAATGCATTCCTGGAGGTGATAGTCCTCAGTAGTACTACAGGGCTGGATCAGTGAGCTCAGTTCTCACCCTGGAAATCATCTGTCTGCATCAGGTAGCAGCAGGGAGCTGAGCCCAGAGAGGAGCACATTTGGGCAGCAGCCTGTGCCGTGAGGGGGAACTCTGCTGTCAGTCTGGCATCTCTCACTAACACCAAATTTGCTTTAAGGATAAAAAAAATGAAGCCAGGATGTGGTTGAGAGTGAACATATGTTGGAAGTTCAGCTTAGGTAATACAATAAGCTCTTCAAGAGCGGGTTCCCTTTCTTCTCAATGTAAATAAATACTCATGATAGCCCCAGACATATTCATTTTCTTGGGATTCTCTCCCTTCCTTATCGGAGGTGGTGTCCTGTGCGTTATTGACGTGGCTCATTTGTGAGCCTCTGCCCTTGTCCATATGCACAAGTCATTTAATAAGATGAGGAGCAATGTGTAAAATAACAAGAGTGTTGATGTAAAGTTCTCAAATGGCCAGCACTGGGATTAATAGTTAATGGCCTATTGACACAGAATATTTACTGATGAACAACACAGGGTTCCAGTGACACCAGTACAAGGTTGGTTTGGAAGGCTGCAAACCTTTTTTTTTTTTTAAAAAAAAAGATCATTTAATAAGTAAAATGCATTTTATTGGTGTCTATTACAGATTCTCTTGCTGTGATTGTGGGGAAGTGTCCACTTTGAAAGAAAGAATTTGAGGGAAAGAAAGACTCTGTAAAATCACAGTAGATTTTTTGAAAGGCCTGATGAGATTGTTACTGCTAACAGCTCTTCTAGAAATGCTTGATAAGATAATTAAGAGGAAAATCAAATTTTGTGCTTCAGGGTATAAATTGATCAAAAAGTCTTTCCCATGCACAGCTGTCTAGTTAAGTATTCAAAATGCAAATGCATGTACATGTAAGTGATTGTGATTTTCCCATCCTTGGGAACACTGGTGAGTGGGAGCAGCAGAATGGACCAGCACTGTCCCCACCCCATGTCATCAGAGCAGCTCTGACCTACCAGGGACAGTTGTCAGGTTAAGCAGCACTAGGCTGTGTTGAGGCTGTGCTGGTTGTTCAGAGGAGAAGGGATTACCTCTGCTCTAGGCTCCTCGTAGTCAGCTGGACTCTGGTCACTGGGAACATGTGGTTTCTCTCTTGAAATAGCTGGGAAGTGGGATAGAGTGAGAATTTGGTTCCAGTGAAAGGCAGCCAGCTCCATGGCTTCTCTGCTCTTCCTTTTGAACTGTAACAATGTAATTTTATAACCAGAAAAGCAGACCTGCTGTGGTTGGAGAATCCTGACCCAAAGTTGCAGGAGACTGTAACTCAGTGGTGCTTCAGTGTGCTCAGATTTGGGTATGGGCTAAGAAAGGCTTTGCTCAGGGAAAGAAACCAAAGAACTCTTTACCACTTTAGGACAGTGTCAGTGAACATCAGATCTGCTCTTCTACTGCCAGTGTCACTGAGCTGTGCTCCAAGTGCAGGTGCTTCTCCTGCCCCAGATCTCTCAGCTGTCCAGCACACCAGGATTACTAAGGACACTGCATGAGTTAACACAACTGAGCTTAACTCTCCACTCCCAAACTGGACATTAAACTAATTATGTTTTTCTGGTAACTGAACAAATTTGATCCAGAAACAATCTGGAGCAAAAGGGGAATGTTTTATAATAATTCTTCCAAGGTCAGCAATTCTTTGGGGAAATTTTCCCTAGACTAGTGTTTTTATAGCAGTGTATTTTACACAACTCTTCACAGAAAAACACATCTAGGATAAATAGGCAGTGGGGTTACTGACCCAGAATTACCTGTGTGTAACCAGATGAGCTTGGTCCATTTAACAGCTTAGAGCAGAGGGCTGATGGTGAATGGGATGGGAAACCTCAGTAAAAATCCAACTCCTCTTCCCTGAATCACCCTATGGGTGCAGCAATGTGTGCTTGGTAGTCCCTTCGCAGTCTCTTCAGTAGATACACATTCCTTATCTTTGCAATTCGTGTTTGTTTCCTGACTGATTCCTAAAGTTATCTGTGCTATTGTTTTAAGGAGACCACAAATTAAAGCTAGTGGAATAAGACAAACAAATTCCCTGCAGTAACTCCTCTTCCCTGAATCACCCTATGGGTGCAGCAATGTGTGCTTGGTAGTCCCTTCGCAGTCTCTTCAGTAGATACACATTCCTTATCTTTGCAATTCGTGTTTGTTTCCTGACTGATTCCTAAAGTTATCTGTGCTATTGTTTTAAGGAGACCACAAATTAAAGCTAGTGGAATAAGACAAACAAATTCCCTGCAGTTAGATGCTGGCA
>NW_008664505.1:55765-56218 GCF_000695815.1 Acanthisitta chloris | reverse complement strand
GAATGCCAGTATTGATACATTCCTGCACAGATATATGAGCAAATATATCCTTACAAGTGTAGCTGCACAAGTGCTAACAGATTCTATAAATCTACAAACACATATACATGTGCATTTATGTGACAAACTCTGTAAACCTGAGATAGAGGCACCTTGTTGCTCCCAGGCAGAGAGGCAGGTACCATGCTCCAGCACATGTGTGCACAGACACACACACAGATGCCAGGTGTAATTTTAGACCAGCAGCACATGCACACACACATCTGTTGGTGAGCACTGGGCAAAATAGGTATCAGTGAATTGACCTCTATGTCTGAGCAAGTGAATTGAAACCCAGGAGCAGCAAGGCTGGGGCTCATAATGAAGTGAATGAGAAATGAAAAAAGAGAGATTGAAAGTGCCTAGTGCTGTGATACATAATTGATGAGACTCTAAGCAGGGCTTCAGTGGCTA
>NW_008664505.1:35902-55749 GCF_000695815.1 Acanthisitta chloris | reverse complement strand
AAAGATTTCATTATAGGATAATTTAATTAAACAACAGGCAAAAAGAGGAAAGAGCTTTAAGGGACTGCATCCTTCTGGTTTTTCCACTGTGACACTGATGATTTAAAGAGAGAGGAGCCAAGAAATAATCCTGAGGGTGTGGGAGTTGTTTACTGTGCACGAGAGGACTGATCCTCAGCTTCCTTGATGCTCACATTTTCATTTCCCTGTTGCAAAGTGGATGTGGGATGTTGTTATTCTGCTTTAAATGCATTTTGCAGACACTTTCTCCGGTGAAAAACACTGCCCTTGTGGCAGGACAGGTGAGAACTGGCCCAAGCAATGCTTTCCCAACTGGTGACAGACATTGGGTCATTGGCTGTGGGTCCTGCAGAGCACAGGGCTGGAGCTGTGGCTGAGGTTCTACTCCCAGTACCTCCAGTGGGGCCAGGGCTGGAGTGACCCTGGTCCATCACTCACCAGCTGCCCTGCTCCAGGGGACAGGACAGCATAAGAGGGTGTCCAATCTCAGTTTTCAATCTTGATGAGGCTACAGGCCTTGAGCAGAGCCAGATCTCCATCCTGAGAGGGCAGGGGCCCAGGGGTCTCTGCCTTTGGGTGACCTCTGTACCTGCCCAGAGCACTGCCCAGTTGTCTTTCAGATGAAGTAAAGTCCTTGTTACTATCACCATCCAAGTAAACATGGAAAGCAGTGCAGAAGACAAGAACCACTTGTGGTGTAGCACACAGATGGACCGTGTCACCAGCTTGGAGAACAAGAACAGAAGAGCCAAGCCAGCACTCCTCAGCAGCTCAGGCCTGTTTGGATACAAGGGGCTCTGTTTTGATCACCACTCAAGAGAATGAAGACACCATCTCAGTCCCTGAAGGCAGGTTGGAGGGACACCAAGTCCTCTGGCAAATATTTGGCAGCAGCAAGAAGGCTCTCTGTGGCTGGACTGGGGTGCACAGCCACAGCTCCCTTGGGTTCCTGCATTGTCTGACATGTATCAGGGGGAGAACTCCCCAAATCATCCCACAGCCACTGCAGGGAGTGGGAGAGGGAGAAGAGACTGAGTGCCTGGCATCATCCCATGACTGGGATATGTTTTCTTTCGACATTTTCATCATCAGGACAGAAATTTGTACAAAGAGTGATTTTTCCTTCCTTCTACAGGTTTTTTTTCCCCAGATGAGTTTGTTGCTCCGTCAAGGTAGTGACATTCAAAGGGGCAGTTGGGAGGAAGGAGATAGGGTGGTCAGGTCAGAGGGAGCCAGAGGACACCAGCAGCAGTGAGCTGAGAACCTAGAGGGATTTCCTTCTGCATCTTTCCTGGTGAAGGCTGGTGAACCTCACTAAGTTCTTTACACCTCTTTTTTTTTGGCTTAAACAGTATCTGAAACAAACAGATTGACACTTTTTTGGTTGCTTTGCTCGGGGCTTTGAGTGGGATGTGTGCCCAGCTGCTGTTTCTGCACAAGGAGTATTTTAAGATGGAACAGACAAGGTCAGGTGCATCCAAACTGATAAATAAAACAAGAACTTGCAGGATGACAAGCATAGCAGAAGCAGAAAATCCTCATTTCCAAGCAGCTACATTCAGTATCTGTTTTACTTCAGAAAGATGCATGCAGCTGTCTAACATTTGCTCAAGCCCTCAATTTTGGGCCCCATTTCAATTCCTTCAGGCTTTCCGAAGCCCAGAATGTATCTGCAAAGTAGACTAAATTAAGACTGAAGTTTTCCAAATTCATGAGGTTACTGCAAAATCAAGAACACCTCCTTTTATTAATCTTACTTTTGCACAATGCAAAGATAAAGAACACATGATAATAATTTTTGATTGAAGGAATCTGTTTGTCTCCTCAGAGGGGTAGCAAGAAGAGGGAAGGAATAAGGAATACATAGATGATGAATGCACATGGGGGTTTTCTAATAAAAGCACAGCAAGTAGGTTGGAGAAAATGGTGAGTCCTCTCTACCTTACAGCAGTGCGTGACCCCTCCTGGGGTGAAAGGTTGGTTCTGGGCTCCCCAGTTCAAGACACAAATAAATGGGAAGGAGGCCAATGTAGGGCCACAAAGATGCTGAGGAGGTTGAAGAAAACAGCTGGGTGGGAGCTATGAAAGGCTAACGAGGATCTTAATTGCTTCTATTTGCCAGGCTCTTCATAGGGATTGTAGCAGGTAATTTTATCCCTCCAAGGATATTTCTGGCTATCGAACTGTAATAAAATGTTCAGCTAGTTGTCATTCTTAAGTGTGTAGTAAGTAGAAAAAATAGCTCTGTCTTTTTTCACTGAGAGTTCTTCCTGAATACCAAATTGTACTTAACTGCAGTCGTTTGCCAGCAGATTACCCACAGCTCCTCCCTGTATATGCTGATCTTTTGGGGTGCTTGTTTACTGGTTGTGACAGAAAAATAGGAAATGGCTGGGAATGCAACCCTGTGGGGAGTGTGGTCAGAAACTTGGGAAGTCCCCCAGAAACACCAGCTTTTTAATTATTATTCAGAAAAGGCAGAAACAACAAAAAGAGGCCTGTCAGACAAAGGAGGAATCTGACATCTGTCTCTTGAAAATCACCTATAATTGCCTGAGAAAAAGGACACCAGTCCAAAAAGTGCTTACATGCACTGTGAGAAGAGATTATTCTGTCTGAGACTGACTGTGTCAGCTTCAGTTCAGAGTCTCATTAGATCTTGGCACAAAGCTGTGAATACACATGAAAGAAAAAGACTTAGGAAAGGTCTGGTTTCTGCAGAGAGAGCCAAACCTAGGCTATTTCATCTAAAAAGAATTGCAAAATACGACAAAAAGTATGAGTTCCTGGCGGAACCATTTCAGGTTAGTACAGAAGCTGCTGCTCTGCTAAGAGGGGGAGGCTCTAGAAGACTTGTGGCAGCTAGAAAATCTGTCAGATGTAACTGCTGGCAGGGCAGGATAGATGGAGTTTTGCAGTCACACCTAGTCCTGTCTCATGGATCAAAATTAAGGAACCTGCTCTGGTTAAGTCCCTGTAACTGGTGACCTGAGAAATGGAACTGGGATGCTTAACTTCAACAGATAAGCAAGTAAAAAAAGCAATTAAGCAGTAAAACAGACAAAGCAGATCACAAAATTAACAGCAATTAACATATTCCAAGTCATTCTCCTGAGCTGTCTTGCAGCAGCTCATTCCTTTCATTAGTGGTAGGTTAATTCATCAATGAAGTTGCAGAGTTTGGTACTGGGTGACTGACACAGGGTCAGTCTCATCAGTCTCTGAAGAGTTCAGTCTCAGAGTTATATTTTCTTCTTAATTTCTCCCTAAAGGAATTCTAAATTTCCTTTCTGCAAATATTCTTTGACATATCTTTGTGTTGGAAGTGGAGAAGCCTCTTCCACTTCCCCTAGAAAACCTTTCACTTTGAGCATTTCTTGCTGCTGTGCACAAAATGTCTGTGATAAGGATGCAGATAGATGCTGTGGTCACATCTTCCTTCCTCTGGCTGACAATGAGCAACAGCTATTTCATTTCAGAAAGGATGGCAGATGCTCACATTCCTATTAATGTCAGAAGGATTACAGTTCTGATTACTCCCACTTACTCTCAAGGACAATTTTGGAAAGGAGACAGTCAATGAAGCTAAAGAAAACTGTCATAATAATGCCCAGATGCAGTTCTTACTCTGTTCTAAGAATTCAGTAACAGCTGTGAAAAACTGAAATCTCTCAGTTTTATGCTTTGTCTTGAACGGTGAGTTTTGAACAGCCAAAGATTTAAAAGTTTGGCTTGGTTTGCATAGATGCTCAGAAGATGATGCTCTCTTTGGTCTGCAGAGGGAGCAGATAATTTTCTGAGGAAAAGTGTTTCTTTGAGAGTTTCAAGAAAAGTAGAAAATGTATGTGGATTGCCTGTCTGCTGATGGATCAGGCTTTTCCTCTGGGATGAAGAAGAGGAAAAGAGGTATGAAGTGGTTATAGGGGGAAATGTTTATGTTACTCAGGTTTTGTAGACATTCACTTTTGGATGTGCATGCACAAGATCAAGATTTCCCCCTCATTTATCCCAGAATAAGCCTGGAGTAACTCTTATCAGTGTCCACAGGTATCTTCTTGCCTCCAAACCATTCCCTCCTTCCTTTTTTGACTTTCTCCTCAGCTGAGGCCACCCCACATGGCTTTGCACCACGGCTCAGTTAGGCCTTTAGCTAATATTGGCCCTGGCACTCCTTCCTGGGGCTCAGCATTCCAGCAGTGTTGGCATCACGACTTGCAGACTACATTTCTCCTGGCCATGCTGTTGTTAGGGGATTACTGCAGCAAAGCTGGACTTGGCACAACCCTCCAGAGCCAGGCTGGCAGGAGCACTGCAGTCCTGGCAAGGTGTCCCAGCTTCCAGGTCCTCTGTCCTGTCGCTGAACTGAGTCTTGCACGAAGAAGGTTGTTTGGGAACTTGTTTCAGATATAACTGTCCTTCTCTGCTTTCATATAGTAGGACTATTAAGATATTTCTCAATCCTTAATGGAAAATTAGTATAAAAGAGATTTTTGTAATGGAACAGGTCACAGAAGAGCTGTAGTTATCTGGCACTCCCACAGTTTCATTTGGTGAACTTTAGAAACCAGGTAGCCTCCTGCCTCAGTTTCTCCAAATATAAAGTATAGAAGTGTCCCAGATGTGCTGGTTGTCTAAAACTCACCTGGGAATGAAAAGAGTTTACTTTGCACCCATGGCATCTTTGAATTCAAGGTGTCAGACTGCTTTGCAGACATTACATGGCCCCAGAGCCTGGAAGTCAGCAAACAGGACTGATTCAAGTGGTGTGAGGGTGGGACAGACACACAGACATCCTTTTCAGCAGTACTGTCACCTGAACTAGATATCAAATACTGGGAGCATGTTATCAGGGTTGGTGTAGCCCTGGGGAGGGAAGGGTGGTGGTGGCTGCTGGGACCTGTCCCTGTGCCTGGAGCCAATTCCTCCAGCCAGAGCCATCTCACTGGCAAAGTCCTTCCAACTGCAGTGAGGAATGACTACACCAAGTTGTGGAGGAGCTTCTTGTTGATGTTCCTCCCCAGAGCCAGCTGCACCGTACTGAGGTTCAGTAAATAGCTTCTGCAAAGCCTTCAGAAACTTTTTGGGTGGAAGCTGTGGCAGCAGAGTAGTCTTTAACATTATTATTCTTCTTCTTTGTTATCATAATGATTGTTTTGAGATTTGACTTGCTGTTTTTCAAAGAGATTTTCTACCTGATATGTAGAAAACCACCCCGAGGGGAGGAAGAGCCTTCTCCAGTGAAAGGCTCCCAGTTACAGCCCAGAGCAGAGACAAGCCCCTTTTATTTCACCAGTCTACCTGCTTTGCAGCCTGATGACTCAAAAGGATTTAAAACCTCTCTGTCTCTCAGCTTCAGAGGTGAAACATTGGGCTTGTTCTCTTGCTGTGACCTCCAGGAAGTTTGGCACATTCCTTAAATAAGATTGACCCCAAGTTCCTTTTTCTGATGTTTTTGGATTAAGCCAGACTTGGCATTCACGTGGGCTATGATACAGTCAGCATTCCCCAACTGTGACAGTTTGTCATGGGTCAGCACAAGTGAAAGCCTGTTCAGCAGAAGGTCGTGGTGCTGCAGCAAAGCTTCCTGCAGATTAGTGCTAAAATGTGTAAAAGCAAGAGGAGTGGAGTGTGGCTCAGTGGGCTGAAACCCTCTGGGTGCCACGGATTAGCCCCAGTGTGCTGTGATACTCAAACACATTCAGAAATGTATTAAAAGCTGGTTCATGAGCAGAACATCTCTTGGGTGTTTCAGGCTGCCTCACAGACTGCACAGCTCCCTTGTTGTCCCATGCTGGATTGGGCAGGGTGTATTCCCATGACACGGGCTGATGTTTCCAGAGGTGTTGAGACCAGTTAGGCACAGCTTCCATTACTCATCACAGCTCTCAAAATGCCAACTGTAGCTTCACTGGTAACTGAAACCAGAGTTGGGAGTCTGGGAATAAATGCAGCCTGGAGTACAGCAGGAGGCACTGCTGGCTCATCGAGGAAAGATCTGAGATCTCATCCCTTTGGAGATGAACCAGGTACACAGGCTGTGAGATCCCAAGGAATGCTTTTGTGGCACTATCCCAGAGTCAGATTGTAATCTTAGATCCATGGCTCTTGGAGCTTCCTTGGAGAGTGCTTGGTTCTGCTTAGCTATATCTAATATAGCACTGATAACTTCTTAGAATTCTGCACTCCACCTGTCATTGACTAGGCTTTCTACAGCTTATTGATGGATGTGGTTGTATCCTTTTTTCCCTTTTCCCTGTTTACAGTGGATTAGGAAGTCTCCAAGAGTATACTGGGTTTAATTTTTTTCCTGACCACTTATATTCTTAAACTAAGAAACACAAAACAATTGCAGGAACTGTTCTTTATAACATGATGGTTAGACTTGGGAATTGATTATTTTTTTTATTTAGTGTACCTGGAGTTCTTACATCTCATCTGAGCGGTGGGGACTGCTGGATTGTTAATAAAGCAATTCTTCATTCATCACTTAATCTCTGCTATTTGGAAAATACTAAATTCAAAATCTGGAAATTCTGAGTAAAAGTCTAATTTATGATATAGCTTCATTCCCCTTCAGTGTTGCCTTTTCTTCCTGAACTCTCCCATCATGTCCCATCCCAAAAGCACTTCCAGAGCAGATATACTAATGTTGGCGACCACTGAGTTATGTAGACCTGCTCTGGTCAGTGCTGGACTGCAGAAGGTTTGGGTTGCAGAAGGTTTGGACTGCAGCACTCCAAGAGCTCCTTTATTACAGTGTTCCAAGTGTGGTTAGCACAGGTGGAAAACACTGAGTCTCCAGCAGAGGTACAGCAGCTTCAGCTTGTCCCTGAGCAAACCAAAAGCTCTGAGCAGAGACTAAGGAGGTGAGAACTGAGTTACCTTCCTTGCCAATTGCTGAGGCTGTGGGCAGGCCTGAGAGTTAGTGAAGCAGAAACTTAGCCATGGATGGCTGGAAGGATTTGTGCATTTAAATGCAGGATTAGGAGGAACCTTAAGCACCCACTTGTTGTGTCCCAAGTTAGAGCTCTCCCTGGCAGACAGTGCCCTTCCAGGAGCCCTTTGCAGGCATCACAAAGGCATCAGCAGTAGCTTTCTTGCCATGCATGGCTCACTTTGCAAAGTGTTTTTTGTGAGTTTCTTTAGAGTTTTGATTGTTTTACATAAACTTCCAGGACAGGCTATATTTCATATGAAAAAACAGCAAAAGAAGGAGTGCAAGCAGTGGAGCGAGAAGAAAGATTTAAAACTCCAGAGATTTTCAGTTACTTTTAACTGTCTTAAGAGGCATTATAAATAACTGTAACAAGCCCAGTTTTTCACCCTTCATTAGTTATTCCAATCCAGCTGTATTTATTGATGGTGATTCTCCAACTGAGCAAAACTTTTCATCATTTGTAGTACTTGAGAAAATCAGTGAAAGACTAAATGCAGAGCTGAGTTTGGTGCTCAGAGTACAGACCATAGCCAAGAAAGCTGCAATTCTGGCTCCAAATAATATTTTACAATCCCCTTCATAGTCAGAGACTTGCTGGGTCCCCATTTAACTTCTTAAATTATTGTATGTAACACCTGAAATCAAACATAAACTTGACTTTGTCTTTAAGGAGGGATCCAGGTTTAAAATTATGGTATCTGGGAGCCAAGCGAAATTTTCTAGGTGCTAAATTTGGCTCTGGAGTTGCCATTTCCCAGCACAGTAGAGTAGTTCACCCCAAACCAAGAGGTCACAGCAAAGCATGAATGAAGGTGTTAATGTAAAACCTCAAATCCACAGACTTCTTGATTTAAGGAGCTGACTTAGCTTTCTAGGAATAAAGAACAAGACTCATTAGAGATGAGAATGGAAAAATAGCTTTCATTTTTTCATGACACAAGGCTTAGATGTGCCAATTGTTCCTGCCACTGGTAGCTCAGGACTCTGCAGTCTGACTGTGTTTTGTGGTGGTTCATGGAGCCCCTCTGGGTCGTGGCCCTGGCAGGACTGAAAGGGCTCAACCAAGCAGGGAGGAAGGAGAAAGAGAACTAATGAGACTGTGAATATGTATTTATGCTAATAGAGTCACAAGGGCCTCTATGGAGCAAAAATAAATGGAATAAAATCCTGTCTTGCTTGACCTCCAAGACTAAACTGCTCATGTTCTCAGCCTCCTTTGCTGCACAGGGCCAGGAGACCTTTCCAGCGATGGCAGGGCAGGTGTACCTGCAGCTGTTGGGATCTCCAGGTTGTGAATAACTTCAGGTGTGAAAGGCAGGGTCAGTGCAGGGGGAAGGGAGGATGGTTAATGTCACAGCTCCTCTCCTCTTTCCCACCATTAGTGTCACTCATGTGCTGGATGCTCTATATTACAGGATGGGAAGAAGTTGTACCTCTTCAGGTCTTTCCCCATCATTCCTATTAAAACCATTGTAGTAGGTCTATACTTACTGAAAGGCTCTACTGATCCTGAAAAAAGACAAAGAAGTGGGAAAACTCATATAGCAAAGCCTACATTTGAGTCATGGCAGAGTAGGTAAATGGGATATTTAAGCTTGTCTGCTATAGCGTGGGTATGAGTCTCTCTGCACCTCCCAGGATGGCACCATGATGCTGTGGAGCTGCTGTAACTGTCTAATCTCCAAACTCTGACCTCAGCAGTGATGGAAAAAATCAACAGAAAGAGTTTTTCTCCAATGAATCCTCCTCTGCCCTTGGTATCCATCAGCTGCAGTGGGTGACCACAGTGTGAAGGTAAACCTTGCCTTGACATGGAGAGTGATGAATAGTTTCCATCCTGAAATCCAATCTCTGAAATTGATTGCACCGTCACAGTAAATCCATTACTGGAGCAACCCATTTTACCAATACCACATTTCAATAATTTATTTTAGAATAAAAGGCTTTTTAAAGTATCAGATGAAATTAAGACCCATCCTTTGATATCTGTAAATACTGGAAGCACTGCTTCAGAGGGAAGTGTCACAGATACTTCCTGAAAGCAAAATTATATTTCATATAGATAACAGGCTAAAGATGGGGGCAGGGCTATGGGGAAGGGGAGGAGTCTCATTACATGTGTGTACCTCCCTCTTTGGAGATGGCCAATTCTGTCATATTTATGTAGGCAGAATTGATCAGTGGCTTATATATTTTGAAAATCTGCAGGATAGCAGTTAATAAATGTAGAGGCCAATGATTCTGTGAGTCATGTCTCTGCACTGAAGCTCAAACAGACCAACATGCTTTTATTCAGAACTAATTGAATGGTAGATACAAACACCTAAGATCAGACCATCAGCCTCTCCAGCCTTACACCCTATCTCTACCAAGGGCTGGTAATGGGTAAGAAATGGTCAGAAAACAGGAGCAACCTCATGTGTCCCATCATGGCACCCAGTGAGCTAAGCTTGCAGGGACTTCCCCTGAGGTCCTTGGCACCCTTTGGTGGACTTCATTGCTTTTATTCCTTTACCCTGCCTGTGCACACACCTTCTGCCTTTGACTGCAAACACTACTACAGAATAAATCCACAGACTGCTCAAAGCAGGCTCTTGCTTTTGATAAGACTCTCCTTTTTTAACAATTTGTCTCTGGTTTGACATGACACATGAACCAAATGTTGTGCTCATACCTATGGCTATTCCCAGCACTGTGGCCAGATGCTGTGTCACATCCCCACTCCAGGCAAAGCTGCCCCGACCTGTTGTGAAACATCCCAGGCTGATTTTAAGGCAGTTGGAGGTTCCCATGTTCACTGTGTTATGCTCTGCAGCTATCAGAGCACTGAGTTAATGGGATCTGTGTTTAGGAAGCTGAAAGAAGGGAAAATGCAAAGCAGGGGTATATCCCCATATTTAATAAACATGTAACATTTTATCCTCCAACTTCTGCCTGTTTACAATACAAATAAAATGAGCTGCCCTTGGTGTGACATTCCTTGCATTTTTACATCAGCTTAACCCTGGAAAAGCTTAATCCTGGTTTAATGGTCTTTTAATAGAAGTGGTCAGTAGTTTGGTAAATGTTTAAGTGACAGGTTGACAGACGTGAAGTTAACACTTTAATCCTGGCTGCAGGCCAAATGGCTACCAAGCTAGTTTTTCTTTAAACCTGAGAGTGGGGCATTTATTTCCAACTCAGCCTCAGGTTAGAAGTGGTGGCTTAGGAAGCAAAGTTTTCTCTGAGTGTTTACAGGAGGAAAATGGTTGTTGCACTGTGTTATCAAGAGGTACCTTTGGGCAGTGTGAAGCATTTCTAGCCCAAACCTTTGACAGACAATTTCCTTTTCTGCTGCAGCATGCAGTAACATTATTACAGGTGGGTCTGAATGTGCTGTAGAAAGATTGTCTTTCTTCTAAATGCCAAAGAGTTTCTCTGTAAGTGACTGCAATAATATAGAAACATAGAATCATTTAGGTTGGAAAAGACCCTGAAGAGTGAGTCCAGCCATAAACCTAACACTGCCAAGTCCACTACTAAACCATCTCCCTGAGTGCTGTGTCTGCATTATCCAGAATTCCAGACACAAAGTGTGAGATGGAAATTTCCCAGGGTAAGCAGGTACTTCTAAAAGCTGTAAATAACAGTGTGTATGCACTGGGCATCTTGGATGAATTTCTCACAAAATCAAGAATGGATTTACAACTGAGCTTTCGTGGCAAATCTGGACTTGTAGAGCTGATGCTCTCATAATCCAGATGTGCTCACCTCCCCAGATCACACTGCCTCCTGAGCCAGATCCTTCTGCAGCTCCAGCAGTGCACGTCTGGTGCCTGTCCATGTGTCTCCCTCCCTGGCTGTGCTGGTGCAGGAGCAGCACAGCACTGCTCAAGCAGCTAAGGACCAAAATGAAACAAGAGTTAAGGAAACAGCCTTGGTGCCTCAGACTGGCTTTGCAGTTCTCGGAAGAGTGAGCTGATGAGCTCAGGTTCCACAGGGACACAGAGCAACCTTTTCCCTCTGCATGGTGTCCAGACACCATGGAAATGTGGCTGTAGCCCCACAGTGATGCAGTTTCCCAAAGAAGAGGCAATTTTGGTGGGGCTGGCACTGCCAAGGAGGGGTCTCAGCAGTGCCTGAAGGCAGTTGGGCCATGTCATGGGCACAGCTCTCCATGCCCTTCCCTTGCACACTCTGCTCCTCCTGCAACATGCAGTGTCCTCTGAGCCCCAGCTATGGCTTAATGGGATTCAATATATTTCTTATGTCAGTAGTTCTCTGAAAAGGACTGAAATAATGTCTTTTATGCTCCAGACCATATTTTACTTAGGTCAATCTGTTAAATGGTAAGTTTTAATTTTATGGGAACAGTCTTTCCTCCTTTATGGAGAAGGGATTTAACAGATTCATTAGTTGCTACCAGCTTCCATGGGAAGCAGTGAGTTAGTAAGAACAGGCAGCCTGAATATATTTTAACTAGCAAAAGAAACTTTGTATTTTTTGAATTTCTGTACCGTATTTTTAGCTATGCTTTATTTTCCCCTTCATTTTGGAATTTAGTCTGCTAAGGTCTTTCTTATATGTTCAGCGTCTGTGTGTATGTTTGAATATATGTCTGTGTATAAAGTATATTCCGTGTGGAATGACCTATTCACAGAGGGACAGATTAGGAAAAAGTCTCTCCCAGTGATTGACAGTTGCACTCAGACCATGGGGATTATGGGGGATCAGTGAGGATTATCTCATTTACTTTCATTAACCCTTGAGTTTACTTTGCCAGTTCTCTTCCAAATGCCACTCAGCTGAATGTTAACAGTTTCTTTTAACAGACAACTTTGCTGCCAAAGTCGAAGGCTGGTTTTAAAGATGTGCTTTAGTGCTCTAATGTGGTTAGTGATAAACAGAGATATTTAATGTTAGATGTCAATAAGCATTGATGCTCTGCAATGGTATAAAAAAACCCTATTTCAGAATTTATCCATTTTTATCTAATTAACTCAGCTCAAAGGAAACAACTTTAAATTCTCTAGGCATTTTCTTCCTAATGTCCCACAATTTCTTTGTAGGAACTTTTGGGATAAAACTGAACAGAAAATTTACTTGCCCTCCCCTATGGTGAGCAGCTCAATACTCGTCTAATTAAATTCAGTACTTTAATGCTTTACTGTTTAAAAACAAATTCCTGTGGTGTTGAGGCTACAGGTCTAACTCCTGCTGGTGAGAGGGACCAGCCTGAGACCTCTGAGGAGCCACATTAAGGACCAGCTAGAGGAGATGGTCCTCAGAGGACCTTGCTTGGTTCTCAGCCTTTGTGAGGTTGCTAACAGGTACTGGCAAGGGAGTATTTATTTATGTTGCTACATATTCAGCATCCAGAGGAGATAAATCCTCCATTGTGTCACCACTACCAAAGTCAGGTCAGTTTCTGACAGTTTAAAAAGCACAAAAGGAGCAGTTTGGTGAAGGAACCAGTTTTGCACTCAGAGTCCTGTTGGCACAAAATTGTTCTTCACTCAGGCTTGAAGGAGGAAGACTTAACAAAGTTTTTCTGCTTCTGAATATATAGTGTACAATTATCCTCCTGCTTCTTTTCCATCCATTCTCTCCCAAGGCCATGAACAAAATAAAGATGGTACATGAAATGTGAAACCTTCTGGTATCTTGGAAGAAATGAGTTTCCTGGCTGACCATTGTGCAGCACAGTTGCTTATGTGCATATTACATGTGTAATGCTAATAACAAAACATGGTGAGAAAGCCACTTAATCCCACTCTTGCTCCCATGTGACTCTTCTAGGGAAACATCCACTCTTCCAATATGTGGAACTAAATGCAGAATGGATATGTATATCCACAGAGGCTGAGCTCAGCCCAGAATCCCCTGGATTAAAGGCTGGATGTAATTTTCATTGTTCATGCTTTGCACAAGTGTCTACTGTGTTTCAAATCCTGTGTTATTCCCTTGCAGATCAGGAGTGAAAGATATGGCTGGATGTGTCTGGACAGATGCTGCACAGTACAGTGCTGAAAAAATGGCTTTGACGCCTGAGAAACAGGTTATAGACTTGGTTTTTTGGTTCAGGGCTTTTTTTGGGTTTTTTTTTACAAGCACTATAAAAAATCAGTTATATATAAGTGAGCAGAAGCTCAACATCAGCTGCAAATGGTGTGAAAATTGACATAGTTCTAAAATGTTCTTGCAAAGTATGAACATGTCAGTGACACTAAGGGAAATATTTATTAGAATTCATGTGAGCCATTTGATAATTTTTTTAAATAAAGGATATTATTAGTACAGACTAAAATGATAAGGAATATGAACAGTAATTTTTTTAAAACAGAATCTTATTGAGTATCTTTCTAGGAAGGTCTTCCACAGAACCTCCTTCTGTGTGCTCGGGGTATGACTAGAACCCCAAGAATGAATTATGGATAGTAATTCTTAATGTTGTGGAAGTCTCTGAAACCAATGGGATATCTTAGTTAGAAGACCTAAATGCAAGCAGAATCATGGCACTGAGAAGTATTCTGGTGAAATGGAGGAGATATCTCCAGGCACACAGGCTGCTTTGTAGTATTACACACATGAGCCATCATATATACCTAAAAAAGCCCATTGGAAAATCCTGGTTGGCCACTTTGTGTGCCCCCTGCCAATGCAGATGTGCAGGCAGATGTGGAATTTCCAGCCTGTGGGAGTTAGGATGTACAAATCTAATCTTATTTTTAAAATCTACTTGCTATTTCAAAACTTATCTCCAGGGTTTTTTTATTATATTTGAAAGCAATTGCTTTCTTTGGTGGGGTTGGTTGCTTTTTTTCTTGGTCTTTCAAACACTTCTAGCTGGAATTTGCAACTACCTTTATCTAAGAACTTAGCTGCAATCTGCTAGGGCATGTCCTCTGGTTAAACAAATAAACCCAGAGAAGTTTGGGAATGTAGGAACATCAGATCAAGGCAGCTTCATGCTCCTGAGAAAACTTTTTGTGATGTACCTTAAGGATCCTAAAACTGGACAGTGTCCTGCAACTGGGAAGATATTAGCAGGTGCCTGTGATTCCTCTGTAATTTTGAAATTAAGAAACACAACAAAACCAAACCATTTTCTGCCTTAGCAACTCATCTCAAGTGAAAGAAATAGAGATTTCCTTCAGGTTACACAGTTACTTACTCTCCAGTCAACCAATTAGTGCCAGACAAGGCTGTGACATCTGGAGTTGGTTAGTGGAGCATTAGCTGTTCATTGGGATGTTTTGACTGGACTCTTCAATGGGATTTATTGTACTTTATAGTTGTTTATTTTCCAATCAGAGTCAGCCTTTAAGTCAAGATTGCTGCTTCAGCCCCTTCTGAGCAAAAAGAAACACAAAGAAAGAGTCTCCTCTGACTCTTCAGTAGAGAAGGTTTCTCAGCAATTATACATGGGCTTAAAACTCATCAGGGCAGACAAAGTCAACAGAGAGTGCTCACTGCACACTGCTGAGCAGAGCAGAGGTGTGGAGAGGGTGAGGCATAGTGACAGCAGGGCAGGTATGTCCAAACACACATCTGGCACTTCTTTTTGCTTTAAAAATAAAGGTTATTCATCTGATGCTGGGGAAAAAAAGCTGCAAGAGTGGGATATCTTGCATTTCAGCCTTGTCTAGAAGAAGGAAGAGGAGCAGGTGCTTGTTGCTGCACTCACACCTGCCTGACCTGCAGACCATGTACCTCCAGGAGCCAAAGACAAGGATCTGCAAACTGCTCATGTCTCATCTGCTGAGGTGGCTTCCAAGGAAGTGTGTCTTGCTAGTGAGATGATGTTTTCATTGTGGAATTATCTCTTTGGGTTTGGAATTAATTCTGAAATGGCATTTTGGTTGCTAAGGCCAGTGACTGTCCAACACCTGGAAACTGCATGTAGTGATTACAAACACAGCCTGAATTCACCTGGCTTGATAGAAAAATGCTCCCTCTAACTTTCCACCTCTGCCCAGTCACTGTTGAGGTGTTTGTGGTAACAGCATACAAAGCCACTGTGCAGCAATGCACCCAAACTGGCTGTGGAAGTACTTCTTAAACACATGTGTGAAGAGCCAGATTATTCCTCATGTGTTGAAACCTGAGTTTCACTGACAGTTTTAGGTGCCTAACTTCAGAGCACTTTGGGGATAAAATGTCATGCACAAGCTCTGAGCTCTATCAGGAGGTGGGAAGAGTTGAAAGTCTGCAGCTCCTGGTTCTGGGAGACAACTTCCATGTGGGGCTCCTCTCTCCTCCTCCTCCTCCTCCTCCTCACTCACTCCCTGCACCATCACACTGAAGGACATTGGTGGCATTTGGCTCAGGTGAGCACTCCTGCTCTCCTGGGGATGCCGTTGGCAGCCATGGGGTCACCCACATGGCCAGCCAGGCAGAGAGGCCTGAGCACCAGAGGCTTCCCCAACATGGAAATCAGCTGCTCCAACACACACCTGGTAATCCTCAAGATCCCAGCCATACCTCATTGCCTGGCCATAAAACAGCTCTGTGCAGCCAAGGAGGGTCACACGGTGTCCTCCAGCCTACACAAACACCCACAGCTCTGCTCCTCCCAGAGAAGACATTGGTGTGCTGGTGAGGTGTCCCACTCTGCTAATGGATCGAGCAGCAGGTTCTGTGCAGGGTTCCCACCCCTCGCCGTGGCCACCCTGCAGACCTCCCCTCCTTGAGCAAACCCCAGGAGCTGTGTCAGTCCTGTTCTGTGCTGTTTGGCAAACCTTCAGCCTCAGCCATTAAACCTCCAGCCAAAAAACCTGTCACTGCAGACTCACCACTGCTACCTCTTTTATTACCCAGCTCGACATAATCTCTATTTATTCTTTTATTATCTGGACTGAAGTCCAGCAAAAGTGCATGTTCCTATGCTGGCCACATTTCAGTTCTTAATCCTCACTGTAGGAAAACTAGGATTGCTTTTCCTCCCTCTTTTTTTTCCCCCTTTATCAGTGTTTCCCTTGGGTCTGCATTGAGCTGCTCCAGTGATATTCAGTCAAGATTAAATATTTTGCACTTAACATCATTTCTCCAATGTTTTTCCCTATTTATCTTATGCAGAAGTGTAACCCACAGAGGAATACATCCTCAGATTATCCCTCAGCAGCAGTCTAACTGGCCTTTTTCTAAGTCTGCTCTGAAATGAAAATGACTTTGAGCTTACAAATGGAAAAACCCAACCCTATTTGAGAGTGGGTATTAAGACTTGACACATTACCAAATATGTCAAAAAAATAACTGAGGACTGAGAGTCCTGGGGGCATCGCACTGGCATTTGAAATTGGGTAATAGATAGGACGTTTGTTTTTCACTAACCACTTCGCTGGTAATTGTTGGGTTTATACCACAAATTTGAGCGTACGGAGCACACAGAATTTGACCTCTCCTTCCCTTACCTCCAACCACTTGCACATGCTGTTCCAGCACATTGGCATTTGGGACTGATGCTAAGAGAGACCACATGGAGTGTTTCAGATTATGGGCGAGGGAGGTGATCTTAATTTGTCCTGATGTGCTCGTGCTTTCTATGTGTGTCTGTAATGTCATCAAGAGCTTCTGAGGGAAACTGCTAACCTTGCAGCCTGTCGCCTTTAATGCAGGGAATAACAAGTAAAATCACCTAATTTGCTATGAACGTGAAGTGGCAAATTAAAAATGCCTGTGTCATCACATTTGTCTCGAGGTATTTCCTGACCAAATAAAGGCCCAACTAATAAAGTGCATTCCAGATTTTCACTAAATAACGTGGGTTGTTACATAATAAAGTCTTCGTGCTCCTGGCCCTGCTAGAATCCGTGGGGAAACCTCTGTAGCTCGGCTGTTTGGAGAAGCAGAAAGTATCTGGGCTTATTAGACCTTCATGCATGGAGAGGGTGTATGTACAGTGCAAATTTTATAGATTTGTCTTGGCCAGACATTTGCCATGGCTGTGCTGTGCTGGGGCTGCCAAGGGTGGGAAATCAGCACTGTGCATGCTACAAGGAAAACTTTTGTCCCTTGGATTTTCCTCCTCCTGTATAAAAGCTGAAAGTCTTTATATTTGAACTAAATATTTAAATGCTCTGTTATTCAGACAAATGAGAACATGATCTTGGGCCTGAGCTGTGGAATTAATGTCAATACACTGGAATATTTTAACTGACCTAATATGTGTTCATTGGGATTATGCCAATTGTCAGGTATGTTTGCACATAGGAGAAAATTCTTTGCTTTCACCAGAGTGGCTTGAAAATCTGCTATTAAGACTACTAGAGGCTTGAACTGAGCCCCTGGTGGGCTGGGGAGCTGACTTGGAGAGACCCAGGTAGTTCTCCATTGGACTTTGAAAAAGATGCGTGGGATTTCTTTTATCATTGTCTTCCATGCTAATAATAATCAGACTAAACCCCACAGAGGTTATTATCCTCATTGTATCATTCATTTCTGTACTTTTTTCACAAAAGTCGCAGATTTTGTAATTTACATGAAGCCATCCCAGTTTTCTTCCTGCTGCATACCTGATGCTGAGATGACCTTTGAAGTCAGAAAGGAGCAATTGCAAAGGTATGTAAGCAAGGTAGGACTGTTCTTCAAAACTGATCTGAAGCTATGGTGGAAAAAAAATTACTTTTGAAAATAACAGTTAGGCTCCAAAACCACAGAGGTACCTTATAAAAATGCTACCCCAGAATGGGGTTTGCTTTTTGGTTATTTTTGCCTCTTATTTTCATTTCTGGAAAAGACTATCAGTGTTCAATTTCTATTGATATGGTTATGGAAAAATGCATCAGAAAACACTAATGTGCCTGCTCATCTATCTTGGATGAAATAACATGTTTCAGCTGCAGATCTCAGGCAACTGAACTAGGAGGTAACATGAACAATGAAGAGAGAAGCCAAACTGCCCCCACGGCCAAAAGGTGCCTGAATTATTACCTGGATCCTTCTGCTGAGGTTCAATGTGGTTTTGTGATGCTGCAAAAATCATGGAAGAAAACGATGTTGAGGAAATAGCATCTCTGTGCTTTGTGATGGCAACACATGGAAAACATTGCAGCTCCTATGGCTTTTCAAAGCCTGGATTTGGAAGGAGGTTTCCCACGTGGAGCCTGAAGGTGAGAGGTCTCCAAAGTACCACCACTAATGGAGACAGTGATGGCTACAGGAACAGCTGTGTGAAAGTGGAGGCTTTTAAGAGGAAGGTCAGGAGGTTGGAAACAAATGTAAAAAGCAAAACAAGATGGTAAAATGGTAAAAGGCACAGAAGTTCTTACTCAAAGATGGGTTACAATATCTCTGTGTGTTACCAGGGACTCGGGGCCACAGGGAAGTTCATTCGAGGGCGCTCGGCACACTGTGGGAGCTATTGCTAATGGCAACTTCACAGTCGCTGGAGTTTATCCATTAGCATCTGTCTTTATTTTGCACATCTTACTCGGGGAGATGCCACAAATCAAAATGACTTGGTGCGTCATCCCCACTCCTCCAGCCGGGCCGTGTGGCGTGTGTGGCTGACAGCGCCGAGCACAGCGCCCGGAGAGAGGCGAGGGCAGGAGCTGGAGCTGCCCGGAGAGCAGGGAGCTGTATTGTTTGCTCAGTATCAGCTCCACCACTCTAAAGGTCACAGCAAATTGAGAATAGGAGCCCTAGTGAGTCACCAGAGTTAGACATAATATCTGGCTGTTCTTGCCCTTTTCTGCTTTTTTCTGTGGTCTGGCTCTGGGCTCCGAGTCGTGAACTCCGGAAAGTTGCTGCAGGTGCGGTGCCAGTAACTCCTCCAAGCAGCTGGTAAGGAGAGTCTTTCCCATCAGCTCAGCTGAGCATATTCTCTGTCAAGAGAGTCACCTCTGATGGCCAAGGAAGTGTGGCATACATTTTTCCTTTCACAGAATAACTTCTGTGTGTAACGTTGTCAGCAAAAATCCCCTTAGTCAGCAATTCTCCCTCCGTACGTGAATGTTACTGTTCTGCAACACTACTTTTCTTAAGAAAACAAAATAAGGATGTTTAACAAGAGAAAGAAAAGCAGCATAAGGAAGGCAGTAGATGGTGACTAGGACAAGCAGATGTCACAGTAAACAAAACAAATGCCATCGTTTTATCATCTTCTCTGAATAGTTTCATGATGCTTTAATGGCTGTTTGCAGATTTAAGGCAAATTATTTTTGGAAGTTCTCATTTGCCTTCTTTTCCTGCAGCCACTATTTCAGTAGTTGTATTAGGTTGATTTTATTATCGTTGTAATTTCAGTGTAGCTTTCCAATTTGTTGTAACATTTATCTGGACGAGGCTCATAAAGATTCATGTTTTAAAGCCAGCAGGACTGACTGGTGGGGTTGAGCTGGAATCTCTTGCTGATGAAGGTGGGGCAATGCTGAGAATGAGGTCGCTGATGGTGAAACCTTGGCTGTGAGCCCAACTGATCTACACACATCTACCCCAACAGCAGCTCTGCAGCCTCTTTAGGGGCTCAGTTCACCAGCAGTGCTTTGTCTTTTCTCTAAAACATTCATTTCATGAGGCAGAACTGGGGGAACAAGCCCAACTGCTCCATGCCAGCTCTTTTCCTCTCACAAAATAGCAAAAAGACCCCCCCAAACTTAAAGGAATTCTTGTCCTGCTTCCTGGTTTCCTCTTTATGGGCAGCAGGGTGGGAAGAAAAGTGCTCTCTCTTGTGTTGAAAAGAACACGGAAAGAGTAATCTGCAGCCAGGCCCCAACAGGGAAAAGGGAACATGATGTTGAGCTCCTGGCTGCAGCAAAATGGCAAATTCCAGCGCAGAAGCTGGGAATGCCAGGCTGGACCGGGGAAAACACCGAACCGTGAACAATCCGTGACCACAGAGCCAGTGTGGAACTGGAGCCCTCGTTACACAGGAATGTTCTGCTGGCAGAAGTGGATGTGTTTTGGCAGG